>NC_081560.1:135842676-136052426 GCF_022355385.1 Mustela nigripes | reverse complement strand
ACACACACACACACACACACACACACACACACACACACACACACACACAGAGGCTCTCCTGCCTCTCCCGAGATCTCCCCCTCCCCTTCTCTCCCTAGGCTGGGAGGCCCCTTCGGGAGCCCCTTTGTAAGGTAATTGGATTTCTCCCCTTGTTAGTTTGCAATGAAAATGTCATCTATTCGGGGCCACCGCCAGGGAGGGGCCGGGCCCCATTCAGCAAGGCTGGAGGAGCTGTGAAGCTGTCCGGCCTCCCTGCCTCCCTGTCTGGCAGCTGGCTGCTTCCCCTCCCCCCTGCGCCCCCACCCCTCTCCGTGTGCCTAGCCTCTCCCGCCAGGGCTTGGGGGTCTAGAGTCTGAGGTCCCCGAGGTCACCACCACCCACAGCCCGCAGGCCGGTATTGGAAATACTTGATTTTCGGAGTATCCCCCACCCCAGAGTGTGGGTACTTGGAAGGGGCGGGACCGAGGGGAGGGGCTAGGCTTCCCAGAGGGAGAAAATGCGCTAAGTTCTAAGAAGTTAGGGCATCTGTCAGGCAGATGGGGAAACGGCACTGGGCAGGTGCTGGGGCAGAAGGGAGGACACTATGACTACCCTTGGCAGTTTTCGACAGTCCAGAAGCCACGTGGGAGCTATGTTTCCTTGGCCGGACACACGGTGGACACGGTGCTCACTCCTCACCCTCAGCGCTCCTGGCTGGAAACATAGCAGGAGAAAAGGGCTCAGGATGTATCCAGACATCCACCAGTCCTTCCCCAAGATCTCACCGTTTGGTGTGATCATGCTGGGACTATCGCCAGAGCTTCCTGTGGTGGGCAGGATGGTGGTGACTGCCCAACACTCATATGTTGAAGTCCTAATCCAAGTACCCCAAAATATGTCCTAATTTGGAAATGGGGTCACTGTAGATGTAATTAGCAAAGACGAGGTCATACGGGAGCAGGGTGGGCCCCTAATGCAGCATGACTAGTGTCGCTATAAACAGGACAAGCACGGACATGAGAGTTCCTGCCACCGGCCAGCAGCTACTAGCCGGGAGAGGGGCTGGGAACACATCCTCCCCTCATGTCTGCGGAAGGAGCCTGGCCCGCCCATGCCTGGATCTCAGACCTCTAGCCTCCGGAACTGTGAGACATCAGTCACGCTAAGGCACCCTGTGTTTGGTGTTTTATCACGTCAGCCTGGCAAACTGCTATGCTCCCTAACTGGCTCCTTGCTGGCCTTGGTCCATCTCCTCGAAGCTGCTGGAGGGGTAGACAGTAGAGACCTGACCTGTCATCCTCCTGCTTCAAAAGTCATCATCAGTGTTTCCCACCAACTTCAAAGGCAGATTCCAAGGTCTGATCTAGCCCCGCTTTATACTGGGACACTGTCGCTTCTTCCTTACACCCTAGTCCTCTGCCACGTGCGAAGTCTGAATGTGCCCTGGTGTTTCTCACTGTTTGCAGTGCTGGAATGTTTCTTCCTTGCCCATCCCACTCGTTCCCTTGGAAGATGCCTGCTCCGCGGTCTAGTGAAACTTTCCAAGACTTCCTTTTCTGGGCAATGACCTTGGTTGGAAGTTACCTGGAGTCAGAATGCCTCATTGCAAATCCCAGCTCTGATGCTTGCTAACTGTGGCTTGGGCAATTTATTTTCCCTCTTCGTCACAGTCTCCTCATCTGTAGAGGGGGACTAATAATAGCTATTATCTCAAAGGGATGGCTGGAGGATCGAATGAGTTGTTGGTAGCTGGTCTCCCAAGATAACTGCCAATGAAAGCTGGTTCTAGGTAGTCTCCTCCAACATTGAACCCGAGCTGGCCTGGGACTAACAGAACATGGAAAGAATGTTTCTATGTCAGTTCTGAGCCTCGTCTTCAAGGTGACTAGCAGCTCGTGCTCCTTCCCTCTTGGATGGCGTGGCCTTGAGTTGCCACAGAAGAGGTCTAGCTCTCCTGTTGAAAGGGGAGCCACCAGAACAGGTCATTGAGTAGGAGGCCTGAGACTACACGGAGAAGGAGCGAGGACCAGCCAGGCCGACATTCGAGAATTGCAGTCGAGCCTCCAAATGACCTCAGGCCCAGCTGTTACTTGATTGCACCTGCATGAGACACTCCAAGGAAGACACGCAGAAGAACTGTCCAGCTGAACCCAGGCATCCCATGGAACTCTGAGGGATAATTAAGCCACTATATTTTCAGATGGTTTGTGACACCGCAGAAAATAACCAAAGCAGAGTTAAGCAGGTAATAGGCTAGGAACTCTGTCTGGCTCACAGTAAGTGCTGAAGGAGTTGGCTCATTGCCACTTGCCCTAGAATCCATAAGGCTCTTAGAGACAGGGCAAGAGGCCAAAGGAGGAGAAAGGCACAATCAGGACAGGCCCCCTGGGGAAGGCAATTCTTGATATGGGTTTGGTTGGAGAGCTGATGCCTGGCTTGCTGCTAGAGGCAAACAAACCAGTTGGAGTTCCCTTCTTCCAAAATGGTGTGGAGGTTGGTTTCAAGGTCGCTCCCACCATCACTGGTGACCATGAAGCCCTGAGCCTCCCATATCTTCCTTACCGACCTCAGTCCTCCATATCCACATAAGGTCAAGACTTATTCTCTGGAGTATCTCTAAGCCTATGGGTCCTGTGGAGCAGGAACCAGCCCCCGTTAAGAGCTCTGAGGCCTTGGATCCAGGGCTGGTTTCTGAGGGAGGCACTTCAGACACTGAGTTGGCTAACGGGGAAAATGTTTCGGCGGGGAGGAGGTAGGTAGAAGCCCTTAAATCACACCAGAGATTCTATAATAAGTTTAGAAAGCAATCGTTCCTTTCATTTATTGTTTGGTTACTCCATAGTACTATTCATATAAGAAAATCAGTATAAATGCTTGATGATTTCCATTTATTTATCAGGTTTTTAGACAAAGAATTGCTTTTCTGTCATCCTTCAAAAGAAACACATTAATTTTGTGGGGGTTTTTTCCTTTCAATATCATTATGAACTCATGAGTCAAATATCTGATTGATTTCAATCCATTATCATTATTGTCATCATTGAAACTCAAATTGTCCCATTTTGGCCAGTAGAGACCTCTTTAAGTTGGCTCCTGGGTCCCTTTGATGTAACTTTAACAGTTTGATAAACTTATCTCTATCTAGTATAACAAGATGTTCCTGATTCATCTTAGATGTTTCCTATCCCAAACTAGGAATCTTCTGTTTCTCAAAAACCCTGATTTCCTTTCAGGGGAAGTGGGAAGCATTGTAATTCTGGTCCTAGGAATACTCACTGCTGCTGAGTTGGTCATTGTTTTTAGATGTTTTCTGTGGACAGCGATAGGAAATGTAAATTAAAAATACATAAAAATTTTTTAAAGGTTTTATTTATTTAATTGACAGAGAAATAGAGAGAGAGCACAAGGAGACAGAGCAGAGGGCAGAGGAAGAGAGAGAAAAGCAGGATCTCCTCTGAGCAGGGAGCCTGAGGTGGGGCTCAATCCCAGGACCCCGGAGTCATGACCTGAGCGACTCAACCAAATGAGCCACCAAGGTGCCCCCAAAATATATAAATATTTTAAAATGAAATACTTTCAACAGTTTCATCCTGGCTCTTCCGATTCAAATCCAACATTACAGAGTCGTTATTTAACCTCTCCTGTATTACACCAGTATCTCCTTGGTCCATATCAGGATTCCTACTTCCCAAAAAGTAATGAAGGATTAGAATAGCGAATAAAGATTTGCGGTACCACACTCTGCGTACACAACAGTATCAGAAGAGCAATCCTATTATTACCACAACTAATGTGATTACTGAAAATGGTTTAAACTATCTTTGCATATGCTCCCACAGTCTTTTCCTGCCCCCATGATCTGTTGCAGATGGTGGAAGCAACACGAGACCAGTGGGAATCAGCCACCCACCAATGAGGAATGTCTGTTTGGATCTTTATATGAGTAAGAAATAAAGTTGTATTGTGTGACGCCCCTGAGATTAAGGAGGGAGGCTACAGCAGGTAGTATCGCCTTCTTAATACTGTAACCAACTAGAATTTTAGCTAGTTAAAAGCTCGGCGGGGAGCCTGCTTCCCCCTCTCTCTCTGCTGACTTGTGATCTCTGTCTGTCAAATAAATAAATTAAATTTTTTAAAAAATTAAAAAAAAAAAAAAAGCTAAGGGCTAAACTAACTCAACCTGGCTGGCTGAGTCAGTAGAGCGTGCAGCTCTTGGTCTTGGTCTTGGGGTGATGAGCTCCAGCCCCACGTTGGGTATGGAGATTACTCAAAAAAAAAAAAAAATCTTAAAAAATTTTTAAATAAAAATAATCTTTTCATCATTGAATTAAGCCAATGAATTAAGATTAAGTGATTATAGCCTATAAAACCTCTACTTTCTGAAATGTATTCTTTGTGACCAAGTAAAGAATACATTTGTGTTAGTGTCTCATATAGTTTTACATGAGACAAAACAATGCCAGATGCATATATAGGTACATACAAGTTGCATTTATGTATGTATATAAGATGCATTTAGGTATGATCTTGTTATTTTAATTATTCAGATCCTCTGCTTCCTTGCATAGTTTTGTCTACTGAGTTGTCAGATTCTGAAAACTTTGTATTTAGGTCGCCAGCACGACAGTGGGCTTTTTTCAGTTCTTGTTTTTCAGCTCTGTAGTTCTGGAAGTCTTTACTCTGCTTACTGAACAGCACATAAAGGTTTACAACCATCTTATGTCATTCATGGGGAAGAAGTTTCTCTTCTAGAAACAGTATTGAAATTGATCTATCGACACACTATAACTAAATCTCCTAACACTGGACTATGGAATAAAGCCCTCCTGAGCTCTGATACATGAGCTTTGGTTCCTTAATTTTAAGTGCTGTGCAATATTCCACTGCAGGAACAGATCATCAGGTGTCTTCTCACTCTCTTTTGGTAAACACTTGAGAGTTTCCCCATTTTTCGCATTACAGTGTTGTAAGCCCTTGTAACCACTCCAAGGGCACCTATGTGAGCATCTCCAGGGCTTGCCCTCCCGAGTACCCAGGGGGGTGTCACAGGCAGTTGAGGTTCTGGTGTCTGAAGCCCAGCACCTGGGTGCCTTTACCCTTTATTCTGCAATTCATAAATATTATCACTCTCTCTATAAGCATTGAGGAAAGTTAGGAAGAATTGCCATAAGGTTTACACATTTTCAGCTCTACTGGATTCTCTCTTTTCAGTCAAGAGTTTACTGCTTTTATAACTTTATTGCCTGTTTCCTTTATTCCCTTCTCCCGCCCCTCCGAGTGTGCGCGCGCATGTGTGTGCATGTGTGCGCGTGTGCGCATGTCTGGTGGAAGGCAGAGAATGTGTGTCTCTCAGGTGAGCGTCCCGTGGCCCTCATCCTTGTCTGTTCTCGGTACTTCTCTGTCCTTAGGCTTTTCCTTTGCATCCTGGAAATGTTTCTCCATCTGGTCCCTTGTATCTTTCATTGGAATTTTACACTTTCCATTCGACTCCCAATTGCATCCAGTGCAAATTTAATCAGTCGCCATAGTTTTGTTCATCATGGTCTCTCACCATGAACTGCCCTTCCTTCATAGAAGCAGTATTCTCTTGCAACTTACAGAGCCTGAAGTACAGATATTCTAATTTTGCCAGTAAAAGCTATTGCTGAGGAAGATTATTCTCTGGGTTAGGTACTCATTTGCCGTCTTCATTGAGCACCCGCTATGTGTTTGTGAGATGCTAGAGTGACAGTGATCATACGACCCAGCCCGAACCCTCTGGTCCTCCTTTCCTTGTTGCTGCACCTTTTTACATGGCCCCATATATTTCTCTTGAGGACTCTTCCTCCAATGAAGTTCTTTTCCCATCCTTTGTCAAAAGCGTGGACTGTCCCAGCGTCCACATGGGACCCTCAGACTCTGAGGGAATCTTCCTCACAGATCTAAGGTGGGAAATGTTGGGCTATGTGGTACTCAGCCGTGCCCCGAGCCAGTATTCTCCACATGCTGATTCCCCTTCCGGGTGTGAGACCTTGCGCTAATCTTCCAGACAACGTCAGCTGTGAGCCTTTGGATGGGATCTGTCTTCTGCTCCCACTGCCCGCTCTCTGATTGGCCAGGTCTTCCCATTGAAATTGGCTCTGAGACCCACGTTTGCTGCCACAAGGTCCAAATGGGTCGGAAGGGATCTCTGCTGTAGGTCCTGTTCTGGAGACTGCCCGGCATCCCCCAGGTCAGCATCAGGAGGACAGCAAAGCCAGTCATAAAACCCCATCCAGGCGGCCCAGCCCCTCATGAATGGCATCGTAGTCTGGGTCCTTGCTAGAAGCTTCTACAAGGTCTGCCCCCAGCACAGGCCCAGTTTCTTAAGTTGATACAGATACTGTTTTTATTTGTAGCCACTCAGGCTTTTCATTATGTATTGGAAAGGGGAGAGGCATCCATGAGGAGGAGGGACACAGTTGGAGACGGAGGAAGGACACAGTTGCAGGGAGTGAGAGGAGACACTGTGGCCATCTGAAGCGGGGGCCAGGGGGGGGGGTTAAAGAGCATCCTTACATCTGGCATGACTACTCCCTGAGCCATCACATCTGAAAACCATTAGATGTTCCCTCTGGAGAGGAGGGAGAAGCCCTAAGAGAGACATATATTTGACCAGGTGGACAGCCCTTGGCCTTCTGGGGTTCACAGATGGAAGGTCCTGGGGCCCACTGGGTCCTGGTGGCTTGCCAAGCATGGTTGCCACACGCTCTTGGCCATTTCCATTCCCTCAGTGAACACCCACTGTGCACGAGGCAACATTTGCTAAGCAATGGGGGAGACGGCATTGTGTGGTGCAGAGCTGAGCCCTGTCTGCCAGCAGAGGAGACCACCAATAGTAAAATGAATCAGTAAAATAGGGGACACCCTCTGGCCTCTAACAATCTACACACACAGTCTCCTGTCACACCCCACAGACCTGGCCAGGTGGGAGTAATTATAATTCTTTTCCAGACAAAGGAACTGCCCTCTGGAGTGTCTTCACTGGCTCATTCTGACAGTTAAGTCCCTGCCTCCCTCCCCAGACTCATTCCAGGCCTTTCCGTGGTCCTCTAAAGGCAGAAGCTGCCCTTGGAAGGCTGCAGGCTGTGCTGCCTGAGCAAGGGAGGCGTCCTTCTTGTGGAGTCCTGTTTGGGGTTGGGAGGGGGACAATGGAACCAACAGGTGACCTTGCTCAGACGCAGCAGAACACAGAGCGATTCAAACGCCAGCTCCTCCCTTTGTTCCACTAAACTGGCCTCTCTAAGCCCTAGTGTCCTCACCTGCAAACCGGGAATAATGAAGCACCCGCCTCATTGCTGTGTCGACTGGACAGGATACCACTTACTAGTGTTGGCATCTGGCCTCAATTTCCAAGCCTATAAAGTAGGGTTGGAAAGTCTCGTCTATGCCAACTTCACAGAATGGTCACTCATTTAACGACTATTTATTGAGCGCCTACTGTATGCAGGCATAGAGTAGGCGCTGGTTATGGTATTTTAGGCTCCTTCACCCTGCAGCTCAGTCCTTGCGACGGCATGGGAAGCGCACTGCAGCTGCCGCTGCGACCTCCCGCGGCGGTGCGTCCGGGCTCTGAGGGGAGGCAGGATGGAGGTAGTTCGAGTGCCTGGCTCCAAGTCGCGGCCGGCGGCGCCACCTAGTGGCAACATGCAGCCGCGCCGGAAGACTTGTGCCTTCTGTTTTTTGGGGCTCTCAGGACTGCAAATCTGGCTCCCTTTAGGGGCTCACGGAATGTGGGGAGCCAGGAGCCGGTGCCAGAACCAGCGATCCCATATTATTTATGGACGCTTCCCAGGCCCCAAGGGATGGTAGGCAGAGCAGGGTCTTGGAAGGAGCCAGGCTCTGGGGTTGCCGGCATATCCTCTTGGCATACAATTTACTAGTCTGGTCTCAGTTTCCTTCAGGCTGGCACAACGTGAGAGCAGAGGCTGCTGGGGGTTTATCCCCTTGCGCAGTGTATCTCCCCGGTTCATCCTTTCCCCTCATTCAGCCACTCTGAGCTGCTACTGTGTGTCAGGCACTGGGCTGGGTTGGGAGGAATACCGTGGGGACCGACACCTCTCTGTTGCATTCCATTCAGGACTCTGCCTTACCTCCAGTCTGCCCTGGGGCTCTTCTGGGGCCGAGGGTCTGAAATGCCTGTTTGGAACTCAAGCATGCACAATTTAACGTGCAGAGGAGTTAGGCCCCTTGGGGACCACTCTTATTGGGAGCTGATGGAGAAATGTTTCCTGCTTTCATCCTGGGGTGGGGAGAGTTCATTCCCAAGCCTTTTGATGGGGTCTCAGGGGAGTGATCAGCCCCACTGCAGTGGGAAGCAATAACACATTCTTGAATTAGCTTTCTCTTCTTCCTTGTCTCTTTTTCCCCTTGTTCCTCACTCCTGCTCCCAAATAAATTAATGTATGAGGCACTGGTCTTGGGTTCAGCTTTCAGGAGAACCCAAGCTCAGACAAGCAGTGAACAAAACATACAAACATTCCCACCTTCACAGAGCATTCACTCTGCTCAGAGACAGGAAATAAGCAAGACCAACAGGCACAGAGCAGCCCCTAGTGATAAGGGCTGGGAGAAAGACAAAGCCAGGTGATGGGGGCAGAGAATTAAGGAAGGAGACAGCCATTTTATTAAGGGTGGCCAAGGATCTCTCACCAAGGAGTCGACATTTGACCAGATGAAACTGAGAGCCAGCCATGCAGACATCTGAGGGCAGAGCCGTCCAGGCAGAGGAAATAGCAAATGCAGAGGTCGGGTGGATTCCAAAAGCAGCCAAGTCTGGCTCCAAGGTCATTGGCCTAAGCAACCAGAAAGATGGAGTGGTCATTCCCTGAGATGCAGAAGGACAGCTACAGGTATGTAAATGCATGTGTGTGCGCATGCGGGCGCGCACGTGTGTGTGTGTATTATGTGTGTGCACGTGTGTGTGTGTTTTGTGAGTATGTATGTATGTATTGTGGGGGGCTATGTGTGTTTGTATGTGTATACACACACACACACACAGAGTCAATGAAACATTATCAACCTTAAAAAAAGGAGGGGCGCCTGGCTCCCTCTGAAGAGCATGTGACTCTTGATCTCGGGGTTGTGAGTTCCAGCCCCACGCTGGGTGTATAGATGACTTTAAAAAAATTAAATAAAATATTTTTTTTTTTAAAAAAGAAGGAAAGCTTGCCACTTGCAAAAACATAGACAGATCTTGAGGACATTATGCTAAGTGAAATAAAGCAGAGAAAGACAACTACTGATATCATATGTGGAATATAAAAAAAACCCTAATTTATAGAAACCGAGAACAGATTGGTGGTGGGCAGAGGTGAGGGCAGGAGTGGGTAAAAGGAGTGAAAGGGATCAAAAGGTACAAACTCCAGTTAAGTAAGTCCTGGGCAATGTACGGTATGGCACAGAGACCATAGTTAATAATACCATATTGTGTATTTGGAAGGTGCTAAGAAAATAGATCTTAAAAGTTCTCATTACAAGAAGAAATTAACTATGTGTTGTGATGGATGTTAACTTGATTCACTGAGTTGATCATTTTGTGATATATCCAAATAGCGCATCATCTTGTACCTCTGAAAATAATGTTATGTATTGCTACATATATGGATATAATGCTATTATAATGTTATATGTCAGTTATATCTCAATTTTAAAAAAATAGTAAGTGAGGTGATGGATGTGTTAATTAACTCAATGATGGGGATCCTTTCATAGTGTGAATCAAATCATCACATGGTACACTTTAAACATGTTAGAATTTTATTTATCAATTATACTTCAGTACAGTTGGAAAATGAAGTTATTAATAGAATGAAGAAATTAATAAGCGCAGCTGAAAAAAAAAAGGTGAAGGAAAGACGAGGAGTCGGACAAAGTATGGACACTCGTTCCAAGTGGTTGTGGTGGAGGGAGGAGCAAAAATTGAGGGGTGAATGAACGGAAGTGAGATCAAGAGGTTTGCTTGTTTGTTTCCAGATAGGAATAGCATAGCTTGTTTATACACTCATGAGAATGATCAAGCTGGTTCTTTGAGAAGATTGATAAAATTGATAGATCCCTGGCCCAACCCATTAGAAAAAAGAAAGAAATGTCAAATTTACCAATATCAGGAATAAGAAAAATGGGATCAGTATGTATTCTGCAGATGTTAAAAGGGTAATAAGGGAAAATTCTGAAAAACGTTATGCCAATGGATTTTATATCCTAGATGAAATGGACAAATTCCTTGAAGGACTAAACTGTCAAGTTCTAGAAAGAAAGAAAGAAAGAGAGAGAGAGAGAGAGAGAGAGAAAGGAAGAGAGAAAGGAAGAGAAAGAGAGAAATAGAGAAAGGAAGGAAGAAAAGAAAGAAAAGAAAAAAAACTAAATAGCCTGTTATCCATTAAAGAAATTGAAATTCTTTTTGAAGATTTCATTTTTAAGTAATCTCTACATGGGGCTCAAACTTACAACCTCAAGATGAAGAGTGGCCTGCTCTGCAGACTGAGCCAGCCAGACACCCCAAGAAATTGAAATTATTGTGTAAAATCTTCCTACAAAGAAGGCTCCAAGTCCAAGTAACTTCATTCCCATCAAACTTTTAAGAAAGAAATAACACCAACTCTACAAAAATCTCCCAGAAAATTGAAAAGGAAAGAATATTTTCCTGCGAATTCTATGAAACCAGCATTCCTTTGATTCCAAAACCAGACAAAGACATTACAAGCAAATTACAGCCCAGCATCCCTCCTGAACATTGATGCAAAAATCTTAAACAAAATGCTAGCCAATCAAACCCAACAATTAAAAAGTGAGTAGAAATTACTTGAGGAATGCAAGGTTAATTTAACATTTGAAAATAAATTGATGTAATTCACCATGTTAAGAAATTTTTAAAAGATGCAGAAAAAGCATTTAACAAAGTCCAATATCCATTCTTGATTTAAAAAAAAAAAAAAGTCTCAGGAAACTAGAAATACAACAGAGCTTCCTCAATCGGATCAAGAGGATCCATGAAAAACCCACATCTAATGTTATATTTAATAATGAAGGACTCAACACTTTGACCGTAAGATCAGGAGTAAGATAAGGACATCTATTCCCACACTTTCTATTCAGCCGTGAATGAAACAGACTAGAGAATCCAGAACAAACTTAAACATCTGTGGACAGCTGACTTTCAGCAAAGGCAAGTTGGTAGAGAAAGGACTGTCTCTCCACACATGGATATTCATCTACCAAATAAATGAATTTTGATCCATACCTCACACCATATAAAAATTTAACTAAAAAATGGGTCATTGACCAAAATGGAAGTGTTTTACATAATTACAAAACCTCTAAAAGAAAATATAAGAGAAAATCTTTGTGACCCCGTGTTTGGCAAAGATTTCTTAGATGTGAGGGTCACCTGAGTGGCTCAGTAGGTTGAGGCTTCTGTCTTCGGCTAGGGTCATGATCCCAGGGTTCTGGGATGGAGCCCTGCATTGGGCTCTCTGCTCAGTGGGGAGCCTGCTTCCTCCCCCTCTCTCTCTGCCTGCCTCTCTGCCTACTTGTGATTTCTGTCTATCAAATAAATAAATAAAATCTTTTTAAAAAAAAGATTTCTTAGATGTGATACCAAAAACACAATGCACAAAAGAAAAAAAATGATAAATTGGATTTCCTCGAGTTGAAAACTTCTGCTTTTTGAAAAACACTGTTCAGAGAATTCAAAGATAAGCCATAGATGGGGAGAAAATACGTGCAAATCATCTATCTGCTAAAGAACTTGTATCTAGACTAGAGAAAGAATTCTCAAACCTCAATAAGAAAACTAACAATACAATTTTGAAAGAAAGATTTGAACAGATACTTCAAAGAAATTAGTGGATGGCAAATACACCCATGAAAAGATATTCAACATGGTCAATTATTGAGGAAATGCCAACTAAAACCACCAGGAGGTATCATCACGCACTCACACCAAATACTGGCCGAGACATGGAGGAACTGGGACTCCAGCATGGCTGGTGGAGATAGAAAATCATGCAACCGCTTGGGAAAATATTTTGGCAGTTTCTTGTAAACTGAACGATTTGGCTAGTCTACTCCCAGATATTGACCCAAGAGAAATGAAAGGGTATGTCTATATGAAGACATGTACCTGAATGTTCCCAGCAGCTTTATCTGTAATAACAACAACAAAACCATGAAAGCAACACAGATGCCCATCAGTAGGTGAATAGTTAAATAAACTATGGCACGCCCATTCAATGGACTATCGATGAGCGATAAAAGGAATGTACCATGGATACGTGCTCCAAAGTGAGCAAACCTCAAAATAATGATGTCGTGTGGAAGAAACCCCACACTGTATAAATCCACCGATATAAAATGTTATACAGAATACTGTACAGAAACGGAAAGCAGACCCATGATTGCCTCAGGGGTGTGGTGGGGAAGGCTATAAAGAAGGCATCCCCAGGGGGCAAGAGGAAATGTTTTTAGTGTGATGGCCACGTTCATTATCTTGATTGTGGTGATGGTTTCCTTCATGCTGTGTTTGTCGCTTTAACCAAGTGTGATTTATTTTCTGTTGAGTACACCTCAATAAACTGTTAAGAAAATAAGTCTGGGGAATATCATACTTGGAATTTTTATTCAAAGCCAGTCTTCCCAAATGCAGTTGATTGTTTTGTTTTTCTTCTAGTTATATAACAACAAAAAAGTCTGAAATTAAAGCCTACACATCTCCACCAGTTCCAGGACTGTTGTGGGCTGCAACAATGTGGCCATTTTCTGTAGGCACCGAGGTAAGGGAAAAGGATTCGTCTGGAAGGTCAGTCTTCCATTCTTGTGAGATGAGGGGTCAGGAGGATGGTGTTGGCCATGAGCACTGAAAGTGCAATAGAAGCATCCCAACCACAGCATGGAAAAATTCCTCTCTGCGTGTCCCCTTTTGCTTTCTGCAGAGGTAAGTGGCTGAGGTTTGGAAGAAAAAGAGCAAATTGTCGGATGGAGCTCAACCATCTGTGGCCACACATCCATGACCCCTGCCCCACATTGGCGGCTGTGTTGGGTAGGGGGGTATCTGCACAAGGTGGAGGAAAGAGGGAGGACAAGGTGACCAGTGGTGTTTGGGTTCCAGGGTCACATGACTTCAGATAAACACACTCAGGGCAGTCCCAAAGTTATTCAGTGCCTCTGCCATCTTGTCACCCCAAAGGCAACTGCCTCCCCACTCTGCCCAGAGAGAATCCTCAGAGAATTAGCCAGAGCCAGACAGCTGGGAGGCCACCAGCTAGATGCAGAGTGCAACCTGGCCTTGTGTGGATAGGTCAAAATGGGGACCAGGAGGAGGTTCCAGGAACAACTGCAGGGGCTACCGTGTACAGGGACAGCTGCACTAGCAACCATCGGGGCTTTGCACACCCAGTGGCACACCTGTGTCCGCACAGGGTGACAGAGGCAATAGAACAGAGGGACCGAACACCAGGGAGAGTCCACCTGGGTTCCCATCATGGCTTTGTCACCGGCCATCCAGGTGCTTCGGGCAAGTCCCTTAACATGCCTCAGTCTCTCCATCAATAAAATGGACATAATGAGAGTGATAACCGCACTGTTACTGAGTCTGAGTGATAACAGACTCAAAGGAGCCGGTGAGATGTCTACACGAGCTCCCAGCACAGAGATCGCTCGTGGATGTGTTTGCTGTTGTCAATCTGTGCTTTGACAAACCCCTCTCCTGTCCTTTCCCACACCCATCAGACAACTCAGGTCCCTACACACCACCAACCAAACATCTGACCACTTAGTTTCTGGGAGTGATGGGCAGCTCCCTAATACCCTCAGACGAGTTCTTCATGTCTGGGGGCTCCTGCTGTTTATTTCTATTGTTCTGACTACTAAGAACCTCCCAGGAAATCTGGGACCGGAAGTCTTGGGGCAGGAAAGCTTGGGTGGGCAGACCTATGCAGGTCCCGCCATATCCAGCAGGGGGCGATGGGCACCAAGCTTTGTTGGGCATTGTGAATTCTTCCACCTATTCCCCAGAACCAAGAACTACCCCACCCCCAACACTGTGTGCTGTCAGAGAGAGAGCCTCTCAGGTTCCAAAGCTGTGGGTGGGTTTGCAGGCACAGCTCCTTCCCACACCCCTGACTTTCCTAGTTCCCATCAGCCCCACTTCCCAGAAGAGGAGCCTCTTAACATTGGTGGCTTTGCCTCAGTTTCCCAGTGTGTAAAATAGGTGTGGCTGTTTTTGCCCCCTCCAGAGATTTCCCACAGGTGAATCCCTGGCAGGAAGGACAGGCTGTCAAAAGCAACACTGAGAATGGGAGAGGCCATTCCAAACCCGGAGCAGGCAGCCTCCAGCCAGCTGCCCACCCCCCTGGGCCGCAGGGTCCCAAGCCATCCCAGATCTTGGTCCCTGGGTGCCCCCTTCAATTCTCGCACCAATGAGGGGTTTCCCAGCCCAAGTGGAGGACTTCCCCACCCTCTCCTGACCCAAACAGCATAAATGAAACACCATAATAAAAAATCATGTCTTTATTGCTTGATTAATAAACTGACTTGGAGAGGCAAGAGTGGGGTGTGTGGCGAACCACCCAGCTTTGATTAGTCAGAAACTCCTGTTAACTGTATACAAAATGAATGTTACAAAAATCAGGTAGAAAACAGGGTCAGCAAAGCAGCAGTCTTGGGGAGGGCTCAAGGTCCCTGGGAGGCTGTGAGATGGGCCCAACTTGGCCTCTGGGGTGTGGCTGAGGGACTCCAGGGGCCTGAAGGGGCCACACACACACCCTTCCCTACACAGCACATATGGTCTCTTCCGTCCTCGCTTATGCATTACTACAAAATTACCCTCAAAGGGGCATAAACACCACAGGCCATGGCATTGCCAGAAATGAAACAGGCCCTGAGCTGAGCAGTGAGCACCCCCTTCCCCAGCGGCCTGGCCTGGAGAAGAGGTGCCCTTGATCCCCACGCCAAGGAGGGTGGGCAGGCACAGGACCTCAGAGCTGGGGAGGGGCTCCACTCCCCCAGAGAGGCAGTGGCCGTGGGAGGCCTGAACAGGCCACCAGAGCCAACACAGCCGTGGTTCCGGCCAATGCCAATATAGGGAGAATATCCACAGTCCCTTCCAGCCGCTGCGCAGAGGCCGGAGCGGTGCGGTCCCGGCACCGTCCAGACAGGGGCGCTAATTGGGGTAGCACATGCAGCACCCCGTGCCTGCCGCCTCCACGCTGGGCTTGGCGCCTGGCCCCAGAAGTCCGTCGGTGACAGAGTGCTCCATGATGATGTCCTCCACCCGGGTGATGTACAGGAATGTCAGCAGCACCCCCAGGAACTGAGGAACAAGGGCAGGGCGGGTGAGACCCTGCTGGGGATCTGGGTGGCTCTGGCAGCCCCCAGCCCGGGCCCTTCTCTACCCTCCCAGGAAATCCCAGAGACCCTCCCTGTACCCCATCAGCAGAGGCCCCACCATTCTGGGACTCCTGTCTCCACCCCGGCTCTGCCATTCATTAAGTCACTTAACCTTGCTAAGCCTCAGTTTCCTCCTCTGCAAAATGGGCATGATAATAGTACCTACCTCACTGGATTGAAGACGGTGGTGCCTACGAAGCCCTTGGAAGAGCTTTATAAGCAAACTCTTGTCATTGGTGCTCTCCTTCTGGCCCTCCAGCCCAGACCGATGGTAGGAGAGCCTTCGTCGCCCTCTCTGAACCGACACCTTGCCCACCATTCCACTTCCAGCTCCCACCCCCGGCGGGACAGGGGCGGGGCAGGGCGGGGGGGGGCAGCCCACCTGGGGGAGCAGGATGCCCAGCAGGAGGCCCGCCATGATGGTGTAGTTGTCCATGAACCAGATGAGCACAGCGTTGGTGCAGCCCCGCACGTAGATGACGTCCTGCACGCTGAGCCGCTGCTCGGGGAGGAGGAGCCTGGCTGACCCGCTCGCCTGGCAGAGCCCTAGCCCCAGCCCCGGGGCTCGCTCCTCGTCCACACAAGTCCCTCAACCTGTCTGAGCCTCGGTTTCTCACACGCAGTAGGAGCAGATGGCTCCAGACCACTGGGTCTCCGTGGCGATAGCGTCCCCTAGAGAGTACTGAGGACATGATGGTGGCACTTGTGGCTGGCACGGCAGCTGGGTTTGGGGACTTGGGGGATGCGGAGCTAAGGACAATCAGACTCCACAAACAACTGCCCTGCCCCCCTGCCTCTCAGAAGTCGGCCGGGGCATCCAGACGGCTGAAAACCCATCCAGAATTACCTGAGCCGAAAGGACAACTCCAGGGACTCATAAACACCGAAGTGTTTTCTGCGTGGTTTTGCCGCGTGCAGATACACAGCACACACACGTATATACACTGTATGTAATTTTGCAGAAATACTACTAAAGAATATACATTCAAGAATTATTATATTGGGTTTGGAATTTTATCAAGAATTGTCTGCCATTTTAAAGATCCGGTCCTCGGTCCTCGGCAAAAATAATGCCCCTGGTGTTGGCCTTACCAGCATGGCTCCCCCTCCCACGTGCCAGCTGCCCCTGTGGGGCAAACCCTTCCCTGCTTTGTGGTGTGCTCCGTTGTATCTAATGCCTGAGCATTTCCATGTGCAATATGCTATCTGATCGCAAATTGTTCTATTTCTCCTTTTATGTCAGATCTGTCACTTGTTCTGAAATTAGGTGTGTAGGCAGATTATGTTATCTGTGAATTTCGAGATAATTAACTAGGGCATTACCAGATGATTATTATAAAATCTGGCCTTTGGGTCTGTTGGCTTGAGAACCTCTGCTAGTCCACGACTCTCCAACAGAAATAGGGGTCAGAAGCACCTGCGTTTCTAAACACGTATGCCTAACAAGTTCCCCGGGCTAATGTCACTGCTGTTTTGGGGACCTCACTTCGAGAACCACTAGTCACAGGCATCTCAAGTCGTCGTGATTTTTAGTTCCCTTCTCAGCACCACCAGCGGGGTGCTGGGCTAAGGCAGGCTGGGCTGGGCAGGACTGGGCACACGGGGATGCAGGGTAGGGTGACAGTATGGGCAAGGCCTCGGTGACCTCCCACAGGCAGGCCACAGTAGGTGCTCAGCAAACACAGCCAGGCAGGCTCTCCCAGCTGGGGGGTTCTTGGCTCCCTGAGTCCTTCTGTGTCTGGGCACAGGTGGAAAACCCTGGCAGTCCCGGACTCCAAGCCAGGAGCCCGCCCCCCACCCCCCTGCCCAGGGACCCTACGCATCCCTCTGGGGATGGGACAGGAAGAGCAACTTTTCTCAAGGAAAGAGACTGCAAAGACATTACCTCCTTGTCAATGGTTTTGTAGCCGCACATGGTGTTGACCACTTCTGTCTGAAACAGAAATGGGTATTAGCTGCCACTTACATCGTGCTTACTGCGAAGGACTGTTGTCTCCCCTTTTCCCAGGACCTGGTCTACAGGCAAAATAACCTCCCTCCGCCTAGACTGTACCCCAGGTGCCCTCAGACCCAAATCCACCCAGGGTCCACTTAACACTGCTCAGGTTTTGTGGTTCCTCTAGGTGCTGCGTGCAATGCCCATGGAGAGGGTCAGGCCCGGGAAGCAGGTGCATAACAGAATGACGGGAACTGTGTTTTCTACCCTACGTGTCTGCTCTTCCATTCATCGACTGAACAAATATTAATTGGGCACCCGTTATGTACCAATCCCTGTTCTTAGGTGTTGGGAATGTATGAGAACCAAGGAAAGTCTTTGCCTTCACAGAACTTACATTCTAGAAAGGGAGACTCCCAATGAGCATAGTAAGTACGTAGACGATATGGGTAGAGGAGTAACCACATGGCACTGTGCTTCCCAGCCCTCGAGGCAGGGTCCCTGTCCTCAGGCCCAGACCCCTCCTCCGAAATCACCTCCCCTGCCAGGAGAGCCCCCTCCAAGGAGGGTGATAAGAGGCATCCATGGTCTTTCCAAAGGTAAAGTCTGCCTGGATGTGCCCAGAACCGAACTCTCCAGAGTCTCTGCTGAAGCTTCCCAGGCCCCGACAGCAGCTCTGCTCTGAGGCTGCTCTGCGGTCTCATCCATCTGGCACAGGGTCAAGGTCAAGAAGAGGACTCCTGAGCAGCCCAAAGATGGACACAGCAAAGTTCATGAGGGCTCTTCATGCGTGCTTCCTCTCGCTCTGGCCCAGGGCTGATGAGCTGGGCTATCGGAGGTCTGGGAAGTGAGTGGGAAGGGGAAGAGAGAGCCCTGGAGGGACAGGCCCCCAAAGGGTTACCAAAAATGAGCGAGTGGAGAGCTCTACAAATTGGACACAAGAGTTCAGGGGCAAGCTGTCAGAGACTGTTTAGTGGAGCAGCAAACTGCCTTCCATACCAAGTCTTGGGGACATCAGTCAGTGTAAACAAGTTTCATAACCCTGTGTGAACTCCGTTGCTTCAAATCCTCTGTGGGAAGCCAGGTAGAAGACATTCCCTTTAAAGCTGAGAGCTAGAGTGTAAGGGTGACTTTCCTGGAGGGACTGGTTTGCCTTCTTCTGTTGAATGGTCAGAGCACATCTCCCTTTTTCCTCTGACTGCCAGGAAGCTCTAAACCACCAAGCACAAGACTCTAGCTTCTGATTTTTTTTAATTTCGTTTTTGTTCTCCTATGTATTTCCTGTGTGTTCATTCAGATCTGTGGCTAACTGAAATAGTGGACAGTAAATACGTTTGTACACACATTCTATGAAGGCAGGAAACATCCTCTTTTCTATTTAGACAAAATGATGGTGGGATTTTGAGAGAACCAGAGATAACCCACCTCATGGTCCCATCCAGACGCCAGCTTCACGGTCCACTTCTCTGCAGGGGGAATCCGTGCTTATACTCCCGGCCTGGACTTCTCCCCCAAACTCCAGCCCCCTATATCCAAGTGCCTTTTTGACCTCCCTGCTGGAAAATCACAGAGGCTCCGTAGACCTGCCTCCCTGCTGTCCCCTCTCAGGCAATGGCAGCCCCGTCTTTTCTTGTGGCTTGGGCCAAAACCTGGTGTTCCCCTTGATTTCTCTCTTTCCCCCGCCTCCTACATCTGATCCATCTGCAAATCCTGTTGGCTTGTATTTAAAACAAAGCCAGAATCGAACCAAGTTTTTCCACCTCCACTAAGCCTCTGGTGTGGGAGACACTGGGAGGAGCTTCCCAGAATCCCCCAAAATGTGAAAGCACAATTGGGAGGAGCCTTAGCTGTCAGTCCCTTGTGGTGATTGTCACATGTGGTTGTTGTTTTAGGTGTCAACTTAGCTGGGCCTTGGGGTGCCCAGATTCTTGGTCAAACATTATTCTGGGTGTTTCTGTGAGGATGCCTTTCAATGAGATTAACATTAAATCAGTAAACTGAGTAAGGCAGATTACTCTCCCTATAATGGTGGGCTTTGACCAATCAGTTGAAGGCCAGGTAACAGGGAATTCTTCTGCCCCTCCCCCAAGTAACAGGGAGTTCTTCCTGCCTGACTAGCTGCAGACCTAAGCTGAAGCACTGGTCCTTCCTGGCTCTTGAGCCTGCTAGCCTTTGGACAGTAAATACACCATCCGTTCCCCTGGTTCTCAGGCTGTGGGACCCAGACTGGAGCCACACTGGATACCCAGCTGGTTGATTCCTCCTACAAACCCTGCTTGCCCCAGGATCTCAGGATCTACTTCCCTGACAGTCTGACCTGACATGGACCACTGTGCCAGCTCCTAACCAGACTCCCCATGTCTACCTCTGCCCTTCACAGCTGTCAGAGTGACCCTGAGGTAAGGCCTCAGTCAGATCTGCCACTCAGCTACCAAAGTCCTTCATTTGACTCCCAGGCACTCGCGGGAATACCAAAGTCCTGACCATGCCTTCAGGATACTTGGGTCCTCCCTGACTTAATTTGCTACTTTTCTGCTCCAGCTGAAGCTATGCTGTTTCTGCAACACACCAGGGCAATTCCCACCTCAGGGCCTTTGCACTTGCTGTTCTCTTTGCCAGGAATGCCCATCCTCCAGATATATCTGGCCTCTCCCTTTACTTCCTTCAGGGTTTTACTGAGAACCTACGTTCTCAGTGTCTGAAGTTGCAGTCTTCCACACCCCTGCTTTTTCTCCTTAGCCTTTACTACCTTCAAGCATCCTATCTGTCCCTTATTGCTTGATTTCCTCAGTCTTCCTGACTAGAACATCAGTTCCATGCAGGCAGAAGGTCCTCCATGTATTTCCTGCACCCCCAGAGCCTAGAATCACATGGCGCATAGTAGGTCCTCAACAAACATCCATTGAATGAATGAATATACATAGGGCTTGATCTGGACAGCTTGCCTTGGGCATTCAGGTGTCACTGCCCTATGTCTGCCCTATGTGATGAAGGTGATGAAGTTCAGAATCACCCCCCATGGGCTTCTCTGAAAAGGCTGGGTCCTTCACCAGCATACCCTCCTTCCCAGAAAGTTACCCTAAAATGGCAGCTAAAATTCCCAAACAAACCTTCCCTCCAGGCCCAGGCTTTTTTAGGGCTGGGGCACTTGGCCCTGGCTCCCTGACTCATGCGGGGGGTCCCCCCACCCTCACTGGCAGCTGCTTGGTTTACAGAATCCAGGAGTGGGCACAGAATGGTAGAGATGTTCAAAAAGAAATTTTCCATGACTGTTCAGGGCATGAGTAATTGCGAAGCTTGCCACCTCATTCCAGTCCAGAAACCAGGCGGTTTCAATAGACGTAAGTTAAACACAGAGGACCGACGATGCCCGTCCTTTGTAAGTGGTGACTACAGAGGACCAGGCTCCCAAGTGGCCGTGGAGGTGACAGCACTGAGCGGGGGGTTCCAGCTGGGGAGGGGTTGTGGCTGGCATAACATCTCACACCCCTTCCCAGGTGCCTCCCAGAGAGGGCTGAGGAGCCCGCCGCCCCGCGAGGCCTCCCTGGTGGGGACCCATCTCCCCGCCTCCACGTAAGGGTCTGGAGCACATCTCCCACGATGGCAGCCTGTATCTCATTCCAGCCCCGCCAATCCTGGGCCGGGCAGGCACCTAAAGCTTTGGTGTCCCAACTTCTTCATCTGTGCAGTGGATAAAAAAAAAAAGGATCGACCCCACGATGCTGTGGAAGGAGCTAAGTGAGTTCCCACGCCTAGAGAGCCTAAAACAGACCTGCACATGGCAAATGTTCAATAGCTAGTAATGATTACGGCTAGCAAAGATGACCTTCCCCGCCCCCACCCCCAGATGTTCCCCTTCCCATGGCCCTGGAGACTCTGGACGCCTTGGCAATGACCACTGCCTCCTGCCCGCCCCCGTTCCTAAAGGGAGAGAAGTATCTGACGGGTGGGGGTGGGTACCGTGTTTCTGACGCAGCAGGTGTAGGGAACCCCGCAGGCCAGGGGTCCCGGGGCGTTGCAGTCATGGTACTGGTTTTTGCTCCAATCCCGGTAGTCTTCCCCGCCACAGCACTTGAACTGAGGGGAAAGCAAGCAGGGAAAGGGGCTGCCGTCGCCGCCGAGGCCCTGGGCGCACACCAGGAAGGGGACCCACCAGGAGACCCTGCAGTTTCTGATCGGGTCACCTGGGAAGGGGGGGAACCGGAGGCGGTAGTTGTCAGCCAGCTGCCCGAGAGGTAGGGAGCACCCCATCACTGGAGAGGCATGCAAGCCAAGGCTGGGCAGCCTCTCGAAGATTTACTGGGCAAGGGGGACTAGATATTGGAGGGAAAGTCCTCCCTTGACATCCCCATTTTCATGTCCCATGACACCTGCTCAACCCTTGAAGGTCCCAGAGACTAGGATTCTATGGATGCCCATAGCCCTGAGGCCCCTATGTCACAGCCACCCGTCAGCTCTTAGCACAGGAGAACACACACTTCACGTCCTGCCACGGGCTCGAGACTGAAGGGGTGGCAAGGAGGCCCTCATTTTCCCCTTAGCTTAGCTTCTCCCCCTGCACTGGTGCCAGCACCCTGGGAAGTGGTGACTCCACTGAGGGGCTGATGGGCGCCAGGCATGATGGTGGGCACTGGAGTGACAAGGGTGAGCCAAAGTGACACGGCCGTCGGGGACAGGCTCCGTTGGGGAGACGGAGTAACCACTACATGGAAAGGTCAGTGGTAGTGCCATGCGCCAGGGGCATGGGAAAGGAGGAGAGGGGAGCTGGGGGGCGGCTGTGCGTTGGGAGGTCAGGAGAGGCCCCTCTGAAGAGATGACATTTCATCTGAAACTGGAACAGCAGGAAAAAGCCAGTCAACAGTGCATGGGCCCTGCACATGCGGGCTGAGCTGTAGGGGGGTAAGTAGCATGCAGAGGCTCATGTGTTGGGAGCAGGGTGAGCAAGAGGGGAGGGATGAGGTAGAGAGGCTGGCCCTAGCCATACCACACGGAGCCTAGTCAGCCAGGATAAGTAGGGAGCCGGGATTGCATTCAGAGTGATAGGGAGTCATGGCAGGTTAGCTAGGGGAGTGACAGGGTCACAGGTCCCAGAGAAACACAAACCAGACAAGACACCCTTGTCCCCACAGTGCCCTCTGGCTGTCCGTTCTTAGGACCTAGCAGTTCCTCCCCAAATTGCGGTTCAAAGGGCATTTGCTTTGCGTTCAAGAGTCAAGAGACCAGAGATCAAATATTCATCCTCCCATTCTTAGCTGTGTGACTTTGGGCAAGTTGACCAGCCTCTAGGGGCCTCAGATTCTCATCTACCAAGCAGGAAGAGCCCTGCCGGCCTTGCACAGCTGAGCTGAAGATACTGACGCATCCTGACGTGAAGCACGCAGCCTGGGGCCTGGCACCGAGCATGAGTCACCGCCCCCCCCATCCCACCCTGGGAGAAATGAAATCCCCAAGCCAGGGGAACACTGGTTCCAATAAAAACATCACACTTCATCCAGCGGCTGGAGCTGGCTGACACACCCTTGGCAGAACGGGGCTTCCCAGCAGCTGCACCTGTTGTGACTACAGCGAAGGCCTGAGCCAAGGGAGTGGCCACTGCGGGTGGCCATGGGCATGGGGAGATGTGGTTCCCCCTGGGGACGAGGCCCAGGAACCAGGCCCACTGCAGCCCCCTAGACTGTGTCCCAGGAAGCGCCACCAGGGCTGAGTATTGCCTAGGAGATCATGGCGGCAGTGCTCACCACAGTCTAGGGGCAGGTACCCAGCCCCTGCTTCTGATGAGACCCTGAGTGAGACTGATATGCAGAAGCCATCAAGGGCAATGCCAGTCTGCCACTGCTATTATTATAACGTCACAGATGCAGGGGTTCTTGGGGGAGGGACAATGTCCCCAAAAGATGATCATTGCACCGAAAGAAGTGTTATGGAGGAAAAGGGGAAGTCATGTTCTGTTCCCCAGTGCAGGGGGAAGTGGAATCAGGGAAGAGTGCTCTCTAGCTCAGGGTTGTCCCTGATGTGCAGGGAGTAAGCTCCCCATCACTGAAGGGACTCAGCAGAAAGGTCTCTGAACTGGGCAGCTTGGAGGTCTTTCTCCGTCCCCTCAAGGAAGGAGGATCTTAGGCCACTGGAGAAGTATACCCTGGGACCATGCAAGGTAGCTTGTAGTTAGAGTGGACCTTATTATTTATATATTTATTTATTTTGATGGTGGGGGGGATATGTATGTGATTAAAGGGAGGCAGGGAGCGTAAGGACTTCTGGGCCAGGCACGTGGACAGAGGACTGGTTGAGAAGGTCAAGCCCCACCCTTGGTGCCCATCCATGCCCCCGCCATTACCTCCCAACGTGGCCAGGCCCTGCTTTGGGAATGGATAAGCCACTGCTCCCTATCCCCTGCCCTCCTGAGTGAGGTCCCGAGCTGGGGGCAAAGGGCATGGCAGGTGCATATCTGACCCAGAGCATCTGGCCCACCTTCTTCTGAACGAAGTCCATGATGTTTTTGAAGTCCAGATCGTCATAGTAGTTCTCGATTCCTCTTCGAATGTTGTCATTCAGAAAGTCGATGGTCTATTTCGATGGAGACATTATGAAAGAAACAGACAACCCCCGACCCCCTCAAGGTCCAACCCAAGAGCTCCCAGAACTCAGGACTAGAAGAGAGTGCTCACAAGCCCAAGTAGCCCCCACCCCACCTGCACTACCTTCCTGCCCACACACCCTCTCCGGACCCCGGCGCCCATCTGATGCCTGGGTCCCTTTGCCATGTCTGAGCAGGAATGATTCACCCCCTTTCCTATACAGATCAGAGAGCTCAGGCCCCAAGAGATGGGGCTCTGCCTGGGGAAGCAGCCACACCCAGCTGGGACTTGGCTGGCCCGGGCCCCCGCCTGGCGCCCTTTCCACTGCCCAAAGACCAGCCCGAGCTGAGACTGTCCTCCAGACCCCCTCTCTGCTCTTCTCAGCTATCCAAACTCTTGTGTCATGGATAAGGAAACTGAGGCCCAGAGAGGGGGCCTGATTCTCCCAGGGCATGGCAGGCTGGTTAGGGGCCTGGCCGGGACTGGAAATCAGCTCTCCTGACTTCCCCAGTGGGCCACTCTTCATGCGGCAGGGCTCGGTGCTGAACGACAAGGCCCAGTTGCCGCCTCGGGCGGGGACGCTCCCCACCGGGAGGGGCGCTGGCACATCGCCTTCTCCCGGTCACACTGGGCCTTCTGGATCAACAGTCAGGCTGTTGTGCTGAAATCCAGGAGCACAAAAGGCCCCACAGCGGGAAGGGGTGGGGGTGGGAGGGTGGGCAGCCCAGCCCCATGCTCCCAGCGACAATCGGGGCTTTCAGCACAGGGAGGCCCGTGGATCTCCAGAGATTGTGCTGGTACAAAGGGGGCATTCTTGGCTCTGGAGCCAGACGATCCCCGGGGGAGGCGCCTGCAGGCGCCACTGGGGAAACAGGGCCCTGGGTTCCAGGCCTGGTTCTGCCACTGCAGGCCCCACCACCACCTGCCCTCTCTGAGCCTCAGTTTCCCACTTGTGAACCAAACCTGCAGGCCTATCTTTGTGATAACTCCCAGCTCTGAGGGTCAGAGACAAGACTGAGAGGGGCCGTCAAGGCCCATGGTCAAGAACAGTTCCAGCAGCCACCCAGGCCTCAGACGCCTCATTTAGCCGCCAAGCCTCCACTTCCTTCCCTGCCAAATGCGGAGCACAACCTCTGCCTGGGAGAGATTTCAGTTTAGATAAACTAAAGCTACAAATGTGCTTAGCAAGGGGCCAGGCACATGGTAGGCCATGGTATTATAGATCTTCCTCTCCTTCCAGGAGACATATACCCTCCAGTACCACTCCATAACCGTCATATACATCACTGGAAGATGGCTAATCCCAAGGGAAACCAAGGCCTCAGGTCTTGTCCAAAAGGCTTCCTGAGGTGGAAGCGGCCTCCCAAGGAAGAACCAGCCCGTGGCCTCAGACCCCTCACAAACACCTGCAGCCAGGAGAGGTAAGCTGACCAAGGTCGCCCCGCCAGTCGTTGGCAGAGAAATGCTAGGAGCAAGGTGGCAAACTCCCAGTGCGGGGTCCTCTCCCCAAACCATCTCCAGTATCAGGAAGAGAGAGGAACAAAGGGTACCTCAGCCACCTCCTTCCTGACACTCACCCTGCTCAGTCAAGGCAACAAAGGAGACGGGCTCGGGGAGACCTATCTCTGTGGCCAGGAGGACAACCCTCTGCTGATGAAGATCAGCCGCTCAGAAATAGACTGGGGACCCCAAAACCTGACATCAGCATCCAGTGTGGGGGGGCACGGGGGCAGGGGCAGGCCGTCTCCCCCATGAAAGACCGCTAATTTGCCAGCCCTCAGTCCCACACTGATCCCAGGGCAGGAGCCTGCTGGTTGCACAACCTGGGCAGGTCAGGGACCCCACGGCCTCAGGCCTACCCTACTCAGAGACCCTCAGGTCATGAAGGCTTTCCAATCTGGGGTGCCCACTCTTCTAGGGGATGAGGGGACAGGCCAGCCAGCAGGGGCACAGTTGGGGCATCTAAGAAACAGGACATGAGGATTGGGGGGTCAATCCACCATCCAGGGTAGGGCAAGGGAACAAATTCATGGCATTGAATGGCATGCGGGAGGGGGTCCACGGCTGTACAGAGGTGGGGGTGGGGGGAATGCCATGGTCAGGGTCACATGCATAAGGGGTGTGTCAGCTTGTTGCAGCTGACTCTCGGGGCATTGCAGACACAGTCCAGGTCCTCCATGTCCCTCTGCACCCACCCCAGCCCAGTGGCCACCTCCCGGCCCCTCCCCTGCATGACAGATTATCTGGACTTCCCCCAGGGCGGGGCGGGGGTTGAGGGGCCTGGGGATGAGGGCAGGAGGCCCAGGGCAGGGTCAGCACAGGGAATGCCCAGTGGCCCAACGAGGAAAGGTTCTCGCCCCCTCTTCGGTAAGCAGCTCTGACCATCCTCCCTAAACCAACTCAGTCACTGGGTACTTTCCAAACCTGCTGATGCCAAAAAGGCCTCTATGAAAATCAGGCCTCCCATCTGGTAAGCTGAGCTGGGCCCCTACAGGGATGGGAGGCCCTGCTGGAGGCCCCTCCAAATGGGCAGGAGGAACAGATGGCCCCAGGCTCCGAGGGCAGCAGCTCCCCAGCCCCCTCAGGGACCTCTCTGGATCAGGCTTGCTCTTGTGTGCTCTCACATGTGTGTGCGCGTGTGTGCATGTGTGTGCGCGTGTGTATATACCAGAGATGCGAGGAAATTTAGGTGGTCCTTGTGCCATGACAGGGCTGGGGAGGGATGAGAAACTCCAGTGAGACAAGCAAGCTGCCCAGCTCATGAATTTAACTGTGAAGTGCTCGGCTGTGCTCAGCTACATTCTGCGGGACTGTGGGGTGCAGTAGGGAATCCTCGTTCCTCTGTTCCTCCCCTACCCCGAGACCAAACTCCCAGTGCCATCTCTGCCTGCTCAAAACAAGCTCACAGCAGCAGGGCCAGCTCCAGCTAGTGCAGGAAAACCACCCCCAACACCCCCCTCCCGCCCACCCTCCTCCAGGGCTGGCAGAGCTTCAGGGTCCACATGGCCTGGGCTAAAACTAAACTCAGCAAAGGGTAAGCAAACATTAAAGGCCACAGGATTTTCAGAGTACACTGTTTAAACCACTGGAGGCAAGCTGCAAAGAACTGTCCTTTCTAATTCTTTCTTCTAAATCTAATTCTAAAGCTCTCCAAAGCCTCTGGGCATAGCTTCCAGGAGAGGTGCTTAGTGTTTTTAGATGAATGAGGAATCAAGGGGGTGGGGCATGCAGGCCCCCAACTCCCAAGGCTGAGGAGCAGGGGGAGGAGGGCCCTGGGAGCCTCCCTCCTGGCCTCCAGAGATGGACCTTCTGTGGCTCTCACCCTGAAACCCAAGGCTACAGGGGTCTCCACTGACACCAATACCAGCCCAGTTCTCACAATGTGAAGGGGGCTCCCCCGCTTGGCTGTGACCCCAGCATCCTCTGATCAAGGCCAGGAAAGAGGCCACTCCTCACCCCTGCCTTGGCAGTGGAGGGAAGGTAGAGTCCAGAAGGTCTGGGTTGGGGGTACAGATGTACCAACCACAACCCAGCACCCTCTGGGTGTGGGTGTCCCACGCAGCTCTGCCTGACTGGGGACACATGGGCAGCAGCTGCCCTCTCCGACACTCCTGGAACACGCTGGAGTACTGGTAGGTCATGGTGAGACCCAGACAGTCATGAGGGTCACGTTGGTTCTCCTCGCACTAGTTGGGGTCAGGGCGCAGCACTGCTGATGCCCGGGCCCTTGGGGTTCCATGCCCAGCTCCCCAGGGCACAACAGAGAAGCCACTTGAGTCTGACCATTAGGTCGTGCCCGACAGAGGAACCCCCAACTCCATTCCCAAGGTCAGGGATGGAGTTTTGTCTTTATACCCAGGTGTCTGTTGGTGTTTGGCTGCCAGGACAGCTATGGCCTGCTCCCTTCTTGACAACCAAGCGTGAGGCCATTGGCCTACTTTGTCCTCCATCTGGCACCACAAGTGGGTTCTTGGATTTAATAGGTAGCCTGTGTGGCCAGACTTCTCAGAGTATGGCTCAGAGAAATGTTTCTTCTCTTGGCCAGGAGAAAATGGAATTGGGGGCTCACTTCCTCCTGGCAGCTGATCTGCATTGCTCCCTATCCTCTCTCCACCTCACACTGCCCCTTCCTGCTGCTGTCAACAGCCCACCCTTAGCAGTGGCCAGTCTTGTGTTTTACGTTACAGTTGGAAGAGACATTATTTTCCTTTATATGGTATTTCCCCCCATGATTATAAGAAAAAGAGGATTTGGGAATCTTCTTTTGGGAATAAATGGGAAAAAATGTCAAAGAGAAAATAAAAATCACCCTAGCCCTACCCCTCAAAGGAAATGAGTTAATATGCAAAGAATTCTATTTTCTCCCAGATTGCTCCTATTTTTTTTAAGATTTTATTTATTTATTTGACAGACAGAGATCACAAGTAGGCAGAGAGGAAGGCAGAGCAAGAGGGGGGAAGCAGGCTCCCCACTGAGCAGAGAGTCCAATGTGGGGCTCGATCCCAGAACCCTGAGATCATACCTGAGCTGAAGGCAGAGGCTTAACTGACTGAGCCACCCAGGTGCCTCTCCAGGACTATTTTTTAATGGCAAAGATCTGACTGCATTTGCAGTTTTGTATCTCGTTTTTCAGTTATTTTGAATTATGTATCATTAGCAGATGAGAATATGGCTCACCCTGAGCCTCCGAAGAGCTGAGAGCCCTGATGATGGGGGTCCTTCCTGGGCTGCACACAGAGATCCTCTCCTGACAGGACCCCATGAGGGGACATGCCATCCAATCCTCAGGCTTTGGGGATAATGAGATAATGAGAAACTCTTGTCACTGACCTCGGCCCGTGGCGTCCTCAGCCATGAGGACTAGAGAGCTCAGGAAGAAGGAGTGGTGGGTGTCATGGCACCTACTGACCTACAGGGCACTGGAAGATGTCAAATCAGCCTGCGTTTGTGAGAGCATGCTGGAAACCAAAATGGCTGCTCATTTAGGGGATGGTTTACGAAAACAATCAATGCTGCTGACCACAACCTGGATCTGGGCTCCAGCTAGGAAAGCACTGATCCAAAACTTCTGGATCCATGCTGGAGTCCAGTGACTGCACAGAAACACATCCCCACGGACAAATGGAATAAACGCTTCTCTCCCCTCTGGCTGCAGAGACAGGAACCAACACCCTGATCTTCCAGCTCAGAGAGGATGATCTGAAAGGCGGGAAAGGGGAAAAGGGAGGAGCAGGTAGTGACACCAGACTGGAAAGGTAACTAGGGGGCAAAGACAAAAGGGAAGTAAAAGAATGTTTTGAGACAAACGAAAATGGAAACACAACATTCCACACTTTGGGGATGCAGCAAAAGCAAGAGCAAAAGCAAAAAGCTTAGTTCTCAGAAGGAAGTGTGTAGCAGTGAACATCTACCTTGAGAAAAAAAAGGAAAGACCTTGAATGAAAAATCTCACTTTTCACCTCAAAAAAACAGAAAGAAAAGAAAGAACGAAGCCCAAAGTTAGTAGAAGGAAGGTAATAACAAAGATCTGAGCAGAAATAAGTGAAATAGAGACTATAAAGACAATAGAAAATATCTGTAAAATTAAGGGATGATTTTTTAAAAGATAAATAAACTTGACAACCTTTAGCTAAACCAGGAAAAAAGAGACAATTCCAATATAAAAGCAGATATGAAAGAGGAGATGTCACAACTGATACCACAGAAATATAAAGAATCATAAGAGACTACAATGAAAAATTACCCACCAAAAACTGGGTAACCGAAAAGAAATGGATAAATTCCTAGAGCACACAGCCTACCAAGGCTGAGTCATGAAGAAACAGAAAATCTGAATGACCAATAACAAGTCAGGAACTAGTAAACTAGTAAAACTCTAGGGCCAGATGGCTTCACTAGTGAATTCTACCAAACATTTAAGGAATAATTGATACTAATCTTTCTCAAATTCTTCCAAGATATTGAAAAGGAGGAAACACTTCCAAAGTCATTAGAAGGCCAGCATTCCTCTGATACCAAAGCCGAGTGAGGACACTATAGAAAGAAAGAAAATTATAGGCTAATATCTCTGATGAATATAGCTGTAAAAATCCTCAGCAAAATACTAGCAAACCAAATTCAATAGCACATCAAAAGGATCATAGCCATGATCAAGTGGGATTTATCCCCGGGATGCAAGGATGGTTCAATAGCGGCAAATCAGTCTATGTGATACACCACAATAAAAATGAAGGATAAAAATACGATCATTTCAATAGATGCAGAAAAAGCATTTGACAAAATTCGATATCCTTTTCTGACAAAAATGCTCAGCAAATTACGTATAGAAAGAATGCACCTCAAGGTAACAAAGGCCATTCATAAATCTGCAGCTGACATACCCAACAGTGAAAAAGTGAAAGCTTTTCCTTTAAGATCAGGAAGAGACAACTGTCCACTCTCACTACTTTTACTCAACATAGTCCTGGAAGTCCTAAGCCAGAGCAAGGAACTTAGGCAAGAAAAAAGAATTAAAAGTCATCCAAATCAGAAAGGAAGTAAAATTTTCTATTTGCATATGACAGGATCTTATACAGAGAAATCTTAAGCACTGCAGGGGCGCCTGGCTGGTTCAGTCAGCTGAACATCCAATTCTTGATCTCAGTTCAGGTCTCAATCTCAGGGTTGTTAATTCAAGCCCCGTGTTGGGTACTGTGCTGGGTATGGACAGTACTTTTAAAAAAGAAGAAGAGGAGGAGGAGGAGGAGATCTTAAAGATTCCAGCAAAAACCTATTAAAACCAATAAACAAATTCTGTAAAGTTGCAGAATACAAAAAATCACCATACAAAAATCAGTTGCATTTCTAAACACTAACAATGAACAATCCAAAAAATAAATTAACAAACCCATTGAAAATAGCATCAGAAAGAATAAATTATTTAGGGATAAATTTAATCAAAGAAGTGAAAGATCTATATGCTGAAAATCATAAAACACTGATGAAAGAAGTTGAAGGCAACACAAATAAATGGAAAGTTATCCCTTGTTTATGGATTGGAAGAATTAATATTACTGAACTATTCATACTACCCACAGTGATCTACAGATTTAATGCAATACCTATCAAAATTCCAATAGCATTTTTTTCACAGACATAGAAAAAAATCTGAAAATTTGTATGGAACCACAATAGACCCCCAAAAGCTAAAGCAATCTTGAACACAAAAAGCAAAGCTGGAGGCAACATACTTTCTTATTTCAAACTATATTATAAAGCTATAGTTATCAATAGCATATGGTATTGGCCCAAAACATATAGATCAATAGAATATATAGACATATAGATCAATAGAACAGGACAGAGAGCCTAGAAATAAACCCAGTCGTACCCACTAATTTTCTACAAAAATGCCAAGAATACACAATAGGAAAAGGATAGTCTCTTAAATGGTGCTAGGGAAACTGGATATTGACATGCATTAGAATAAACTGGACCATTATCTTTTATCATACAAAAAAATAAACTCAAAATGGATAAAAGACTTAAAGACAAGACCTGGAACTATAAAACTCTTCCAAGAAAGCATAGGGGGGAAAAAATCCCAGATATTGGTCATGGCAATGATTTCTTGGATCTGACACCAAAAGCACAGGCAACAAAGGCAAAAATAAACAAGTGGGACTACATTAAACTAAAGAGTCTCTGCACGGCAAAGGAGAGAAACAAAAAAATGAAAAGGCAACCTACAGAATGAGAGAAAATATTTGTAAACCATGTATATTTTAAGAAGTTAATATCCAAAATGTATGAGGGAAAAAAATGTATAAGGAAGCCTTACAACTGAATGTCAAGAGACAACGACAAAAACAAATAATCTGATTTAAAATAGGGTGAGGAACTAAATAGATATTTTTCCCGATGAGTCAGAGATGGCCAACAGGTATATGAAAAGATGCTCAATATCATTCATCATCAGGGAAATGCCAATCAAACCACAATGAGATCTCACCTAACGCCAATTTGAATGGCTATTACCAAAAAGACAAAAGATAACAAATATTAGAGGGGAGAAAAAGAAAGCTTTGTACGCTGTTGGTAGGGCTATAAATTGGTACAACCGTTATGGGAAACACTATGAAGTTTCCTCCAAAATTTCAAAATGGAACTATATGCCATATGACCCAGCAATCCCACTTGTGGGAATATATCCACATGGTATGAGGCAGCATTACTCACCATAGCCAAGGAATGGAAACAATTTGAGTGTCTATTGACAGATGAATGGATAAAGAAATGAAAAAATGTAAAACGTATTTATATATTTTTATTTTTATACTGTACTGTATATCTGTCCATTGCATACACACATGCTAGAATATTATTTAGGCATGAAAAGAGAAGGAAAATATTTGTAAATATTTGTAAACCCTGTTGCCATTTGTGACAACAGGGATCAACCGTGAGGCCATTACGCTGAGTGAAATAAGCCAGACAGAAAAGACAAATACCACAGGGTAACACTTGTAATGTGGAATCTTAAAAAAAAAAGCTGGGGGGGAGTCAAACCCATAAAGCCAGAGAGTAGAGTGGTGACTAGCAGGGGCTAGGGGTGGGAAATAGGGAGATGTTGGCCAAGGGTACAAAACTCTCAGTTATACAGTGAATAAGTTCTGTTGTACACAGAGTGGCTCTAGCTAATACTGTATAATACACTTGAAATTTGCTGAGGATAGATCTGGAACATTCTCACTAAAAGGAAAGTTCCCACATGAGGTGATGGACATGTTATTTAACTTGATCGTGGAGATCATTTCACAATGTATATGTATACCGCATCATCAGCTTGTAAGTTTAAACATGCTGCAAGTTTACTTGTCAATCACACCTCAGTAAAGGAAAAGAGAACTGAAACCAAAGACTGAGCTGCCTCTGTCTTGCTGTGTGCCCTGGGAAGGGCTTCCTAACCACTCTGTGCCTCACTGACTCTATTGATATGATGGGACTCTCCCTACCTGTCTCCTGTAGTTCATAAAATGGGAAGAAGACTGCTGGACTCCAGGGGCGTAGACAGGCCTGTGTTTTAGGTGCTACCCTGCTCCCCGCTCCCAGGCCGGGATGCAGCTGCACCCACAGGGAGTCTGGCAGGAGTCAAAGACAAGGTCATTGGAGGTCTCTGTACACCCCTGTGTCTAGGATAGCAATGGCTGCCCTGGGCTCAGCCTCCAACAAGAGAGACAACGTGGCCACAGCACTCCAGCACCTGCTCAGCAGAATGCCCAAGGGTGCCAGGAACCAAGCTGTCTGGATGGGGCGAGCTGGAGGCAGGGGAGCGGACAGACGGAACAGAACTTACACAAACTCACCGTGCTCCCCACGCCCCACTTCCAACACCAAAGCCAGGACGAAGGCAAAGGAATGAAATTATGAAAGAAATCACAGAGCCTTGGGTTGGAAGTCAACCCCACACAGCCACTAGGTTCTTGTGGGACCTTGGGCAAGTTTCTTCTCTCTCCAGGCTCCGGGACAGAGGAGTTGTTATGTAACAAGGGTCTGCCAGGGGCCATAACCACACCGGGTCCTTCGCAAGCATTCTCTCCTCAAATTCTCACACAAAGCCCTGTGAGGGAGGAATCGTAATCCCCTGGGAACCCGAGGATCTGAGGGGCTAAATGACTTGCCCAAGGTCACACAGCCAGTATGAGGCACACACAGCCAGCAACAGAAGGAGTTGGAGACCAGAAGTCCCAAGAACCTCACCTCGAAGGGTCCCTGATTCTGCCAACTCTTCCAGGACCAAGCCATCATCCCCTCCTCCCTGGACGACAGCCACAGCCTCCAGCTGGTCCCCCCACAGCCCCGCTGCCTCCCTACTGTCCATTCTCCACTCAGTAGCGAGTAAACTGTAAAGCAGATCACATCACTTTCTGGCAAAACTCTCCAAAGGCTTCCTACTACCTTTAGAAAAAATTCTGAGCCCCCAAAAACCATGGCCTCTGAGGACCTTCAAGATCTGCCCTGGTGACCCTTTCTGACTTTGCCTTCTGTCCCTCCCTATCACTCACCTGCTTCAGCCCAGTGGCCTGCACACTGGTCCACAGATCTACCAAGCTCCTTTCTGTCTCAGTGGTCCCCTCTGCTTGGACCTCCGTTACCCCTGTGCCTCACCTTATTCCCTCATCTGCCCCAGGCACGTACCTGTCACCTTTTCTGTGTTCCTGTTCTCTGGTTTACTCATTCAGTGCCCATCTCCCCAGTGGAATGGACGTTCCACAAGGAATTATCTGCCCTGCTCTAAGCACACCCCAGTTCATAGCCCAGGACACGCACATGGGTGCCCAGCATACACACGTGGCTGACACCCGCATCAGAGACCCACCTGGTTCCGGAAGATCAAGGCTACCACGCCACCGATGAGCTCAATTATGAGGCAAATCCCAAGGATGTACATGAACTGAAAAACAAAATTCAGAAATTCACTGAGAGGGGCAAGCAGAGGGCCATTTGCTCCAAGGTCAAGTCCTTTTGCTCCTTCTTCCTGTGAGGACACAGGATGTGGACAGATAGTCCCCGGGAAAACCCATCTCTAGAGCCGGTCCACAGTCAGGAAGGGTGACTCAGCTGTCTGGGCCAGATGGCCGTGGAGGGTTGTCTCAGGCGTCCTCAGCAGACTCTGGGTGGAAAAACACCCCTTTGCCATCACCAGCACCGCCGTGAGGACAGCGGGTCCTCACTGCAGCTGCCCCAAATGCAGGCCTGGCCCGACGGGAAGGCGGGAGCGGCATCTCCAGCTCTGCCCGCAGAGCCCCTCAGAAGCCACTTCCCAGACCCCCTCAGAGTGGGTGACGCAATGTCTGAGGCTTGAGGGACACATACCCCCGTCCCCCGCCCCTTATCACAGGGAAGCTGTTGTCCAAACTGATGTCAGCAACTTCCGGCCTCAGGCAGCCCCAGTAGCTGCTTGTTCAGGCTCTGAGCAGCTTCCCACATGAGGGACGACACTGAGGTCAAACAGACATGTGGTTGCAGAATGAACAGATCTGCCAACCCAGTCCCCCCAGCTTTGGGGAGCCATTCCTCACTTCAGAGAAAGGCAGCTCGGTGGGGCTGACCCCAGGGCAAGGACTTGACCCAAGCAGGGGTAACCCCATACCAGGGTTACCAGGAAAGATCCTCTCAATCCAGAGTGGATGGGTCTGAAGGCTGCGGGTGACCCTTGCAAAGACAGCCTGAGGACAGGGAGGCGGCAAGAGAAAGAGAGAGCCCAAGGTCTAAGCCATGGCACCAGCATGGGTTTGCTCATTACGTGAGCCAGTGACTGACTCACCAACATTTTTGGGGTTTGCTAGCTCCCATTCCAGTGTGTTTTCTCCCACTTGCACTGGAGAGGCGGGAGCAACACAGTTTAAATAGGACAAGAGTATCCAGATCAGACTTGACCCGCCAAAGCGGCTGGTCTCTCTCGGGCCAACGTGAACAGGTAGACTGATCCAGAAAACCCTCTAGAAAGTCTGGTTTGAGGCAAGGCCTGGAAAAAACGGGCTTCCCAGGGGCCCTGGGGCAGTCTCGCCAGCTCTCCAGGGAACTCCCGCCCCCGCCCACTGGTTGAGGGGCACCCGGGGCCCACTCACCGCTTGGAGAAGGCACAGGTTGTCACGGAGGGAAGCCAGCACGCCAATGAAGGAGACGATGAACATGATGACCCCCAGGAGGATGAGGATGATGGCTGGGGCCAGAAAGGCACTTTCAAGGGTTTTATATTTCTGCCTCTCCACCTCCGCATAGATGCCCACCGACAGGACTAGGGCTCCGATCAGCTGCAGCAAGAAAGCGGGGAGTGAGAGAGAAGAGGGACTGGCAGTCACTTGATTATCCTACAAAGAGCTCATGGGGGGCTCTGGTGCCTGCCATGGGGGGCTCACCCCCGATGACCATACACGAGGGAACCTGCTATGGGCTGAACTGTGCCCCCCGCAAAGTTCAGACGCTGCCCTCCTCACCCCCCCCAACCCCAAGTACCTCAGAATGTGACTATATTTGGAGATAGAGCCTTTAAAGCGGTAATTAAGTTAAAATGAGCTCATATGGGTGGATCTTAATCCCGTAGGACTGGTGTCCTTATAAGAAGAAGAGATCAGGCCACAGACACACACGGAGGGGAGAGCATTTGAGGATCCGGAGAGAAGGAGGCCATTTGCACAACGAAGAGAAAGGCCTCAGGAGAAACGACCCTCTCAGACCTTGAACTTGGCCTTCTAGCCTCCAGAGCCGTGAGGAAATGAATTTCTGTGGTTGAAGCACGCGGGCAGCCCAAGCAAGACCCTCTTTAGAGGACAGTACCCAGGAGCTTGGGGCCCCTGGGATGCCTGTGACACAGGCAGGTTCCTCCCCACCCCCCCACCCCGGGGACATTTCAGAGCTGCAGCATGTACCCCCCTAAATGTGGAATGTATTTACACGAGGACCCTCAGGAAGGCAGAGGGCTGGCGAGGGTGGAATTTTGAGGGGATTTTGAAGTCAAATTCCTTGTCGATCAACTTTCCCAACAGTGGCAAGATGACTGAGTTGCACTGTGTCAGGAAAAACCAGGTCACAAAGCTCTTTGGAGGGCCCCTCTTGTCTCTCAACCTAAAAGTCTTGTCCTCAATTTTCAGGGAATTTTATCAGCTGACACCACTCCTGAGCCTGAGATGAGTCTGGGGCTACACTGCTGCCCTGGGATCCCACTGTAGTGTCCCGGCTGGCCCCTTTGCCCATTCTCCACACAGAGTGACCAGGCAAACCCTTACAGAGCAGGCGGGTTCTCTGTGTGCTGAGAATGAAAGCCACAACCCTAAGCACAGATGACACTCCCACAGGACCTATCTGAGCTCACCTCTCCCTGCCTTCCCTCCCTCACTCGGCTTTTGCAGCACTAGGCTCCTTATTGCTGGTGGAACACACTAAAGGCACCACCCCAGGGCCTTTGCTCAGGCTGCTCCCACTGCCTAGACTGCTCTTCCTCCTGACATCCACAGGGTTCACTCTCTCAGCTCCCTCTTGTCTTTGCTCAGTTGTCAGCTGCTTGGTGAGGCTTTCCCTGGGGCCATCTTATTTAAAAGTAGAAAATCCTTCCCCCTGAAACTGCTGATCCCATTCCTCACTTTATTTTTCTCTTCTGCCCTGACCAGTATTCAACAGGCTGCTTTTTTCTTCTGCTTTGTAATTGTTTGTCTTTCCCCATGAGACTCTAAGCTCCATGTCAGGAGGGATTTTCCAACTGTTTGGGGTATCTCCAGCATCAGGACAGTCTTGACATTTAGGAAGAATAGTCAGGGCTTACAACCCATGTGTACTGAGTGGATGTGAGCCAGACTTCCCAGTCAACCCCCTTGGGTCTGAGTCTGACGTTGTGTACCCCTTCTCCTGCCTGTCCAAGGATTCTGAGTTTCCCTGCCACGCTTCCTGAGGGCAAGGACACATCACGAGATACGCTGGGCTTCCCCACCAGGAGATGGTGGTGTGGGACAATAACCAGAGCCGCAGCGAGGCTAGCTAAGGTCCGAGCAAAGGAAGTGAGGGGTAATACCGACAGGATGTTGGTGAGATATACTAGAGTCAACAGCCAGAACACCAAGGAGGCTGCCTCTCCAGTTCCTTAATGGCCTTAAATTGGCTCTAATGTGCCCTCCAAATAGATGCCCTTGACTTCCTTCTGAAGAGCACTGAGACCATCCTGGGGAAAGGGAAGTGCCTGCTTTTTCCGAAGCTTTGACAAGTGGCCAGGATGCCAAAAGTCAAACAGAATGAGCTTACTTAGAAACACCGGATAACAGAGGATGGCCAGGAAGCTGTCCCCCCAGGGACAAGTTGACTATATCAGGAAAACCATGCAAGAAATGATGTCATCGAAAGTACCCACTTGAAAAAAAAAAAAAGTACCCACTTGGGTGAATGTTTAAATTTATAAGCCAGAACACACACACACACACACACTCTCTCTCTCTCTCATGAAACTTTCTATAGGAAAATGGTGACCCCAGAAAGTAAAGTCTACCTTTGACGGAGCTAGATTGATCAGAAGCTATCTGGTCAGTTCACACTCCAAAACTCAAAACAAGGTGAGATCATTGTACAAGGCCAGCCTAGAACAAGACTAAGCAGCTGAAAAACAGTCCCTTCTGGCCTTTCTGAATTACCGGACTTCTAAGGAATCGCTCGCTCAACCCTAACCCTGAACCAAATGCGGAGCCCAAAATCCCTCCACCCCAAAGCTGAAGATCATGGTTAAAAAGGACCCCATACAGACGGACAGACAGACAGATGGAAGTCTTGAGAGCGCAGGCAGGGACTGAATTAAATATGCAAGGACACAGTGTACATGCGGGCGACAGAGGAGGGGTTTATCCTCTGGGTGAAGTGTCATTCTTACGCTGTCACTAACCCAACGAGATTACATCATAAATTTTCAAAACTGATTCCATTTACTTCTGAGAATTTTGTGTTTCCCGTTTTAAAGGAAAAAAAAAAAAAGTCTTCTGGGCAGGAGAGCCCTTAGCCTCTGTCCCTTGCTCATGCCCGCCTAAGGCTATGCTTCTGGGCTAAGGTAGCCTGCTTTGGAAACCACCTCCAAAACACCAAAGCAGAATTGACCCCAGCCCTCTCCATAAAGGCATAAAGTGGCTCCTTCTATTTTTACAAGCTCCCTAGAGCCCCGGGACCCACTCCAGGATGGCCTTGCCCAAAGGAAACGATACTTCCTTGGGTGTGCTCTCCTTCCTGGTGCAAAGCATTGCATTTTCCTTGCTCGTCAGCCTTGCAACATTCCCAGACCACTAAAGCCACAGGAAATACTCCTGTGGCAAAAGCATCCCGACTCCCCCCGCACTGTGAAAACTGAACCATCACACACGTGTTTCTCCTGGTCCAGCCCGACAAGCCCTGAGGGACACAGCACACACTGCTCTGGGCTCCTCCCTCAAGAGCTCAGGGGGCCATGGGCATGGGGAGAGGCAGCTGTACCCCTCCCAGGAACTTCAACATTTCCAATGATATTTACATCTTCGATGACATCAGTTTATGTTTGCATTTGAGTATAAAATTAACTGTCAGGGTGAGCATTCAATCCCACCCAGAACTCTCTGCTAATTATAGCCTTTCCCCAAGGCTGCAGGAGAACACTCCAGTCCCAGCCAATAGCAAATGGCCCATTTGTCTTGCAACTTCAGCTAGACAGGGCTGGGAGGGAGGGGTGGGCGGGCACATGGCCATGCCCATCTGGGGCCAAGCAGGGGATGCCCCTGGCAGACCCCAGCCCAGGCCCAAAGCCCCAGGGTTTGCAAACCCTGTGGCATCTTCAACAAGCTGCTCGGGAGCCCTGTGGCCCAGCATAAACCAGCCTGAAGGATCCTGTGGAGCCCTCCAGCTAGGAAGCAGCCCTTCCTCCCCTACAGGGAAAGGCCCAGCTTCATAGGGATGCTGGAAGCAGGAGGCCCTGGGAGGCATTCCAGCATCTGTGTCTCCTCCTCCCGGAAGCATCTGGCCACCGGTCTGCTGGCTCATCCCCAGCTGGGGCAAATCTCACAACATTTTCACCCTAAAAGGCACACACTAGTCACCAATTATGTTCCAGACCTGGAGGTCATAGGAGTCACAAGACTAGATAGGAGTAAGACTGGCATAAGATAGGGGTCAGAGAGGCTGGAAATGACCTCTACAGTCCGATGGATGGAATTCGGCAGGTCTTTGAACTGGGAATAGAAAAAAAAAGTTGTATCTTTACTTTTGCTAGCCTCCAGCTGAAATGTTTCTGACACCAAAAATGTGAAGATTCCCTAGTCTGGGTGGGGAAGCAAGCTGCAATTCCTACCACAGAGAGGGGCAGAAGGAGCTGGGGATTCAAAGAAAGGGGAGGGGAGACAGGGAATAGAAGGAAATCAGGGTGGGCTTCCTGGAGGAGTCAGTGTTTCCTGGAAGGTCCCAGGAACTGCTTCATTCTGGAACGAGTTCATGAGGCACTTGAGGCTCCAGAGTTCTCTGTCAGGCCCCCAATAAAACACCTTCCTGAGTTTCTAGCTTTTAAAGAATGTCGGAACTCGCTAAACTCCAGGGCCCCAGAGAGACTAAATCAAATGGTGTTGGCAGGGCTCCTACATCCGGACCTCATATCCATCAGCCCTTCTGCCCCAGCCCCATCCTGCCTGTGTCTGGGCAGATGGCCACCCCTCCTTGGCATGCCCATACCAGCTTATCTCCTGCACAGAAGGAGAAGCAGAGATGAGACGAGAGATAGGAGCTGGCATTCTGGGCCTCCATTATCAGCTCAGTGTTCCTGGCCATGTCTCCTTTGGGGCTCATTTGTCACCTGTGAAATAATAAAGCCTGCTGCCACTTACTGAGAGATGATGTGGCACAGGAGCCCGCGAATGCTAGACCCGCATCACCCTCCTTAACCTTCGCGCCCCTCCCACACCCAAGAAAGGACTGGTCTCATGCTCCAGCCCAGGCGCTCATCTAAACCCAGGGACCCAGAGTGTAGGAGAGGCAGAGTCAGGATTCCCCACCAAAAGCCTGTCTGCCTGACCCTCCGCTAAGGCCTCCAGACAGGGCTTTCGAGAAGACCTGGAGAGAAGGGGTCCAAAATGTCCTGGCAAAATACAAAGTAATCACGAGCAGAGCAGTGCTGCCCGGGCAGGTGCCGCGATGACGCTGACTCCCGTCTGCACCTGCCACGTGCGGCAAGCCAGCTCTTGAAATGTGACTTGTGTGCCCAAGGAGCTGCTTTTTTTAAAAGACTTTTTGTTTATTTATTTGACAGAGAGAGACACATCGAGAGAGGGCACACAAGCAGGGGGAGTGGAAGAGGGAGAAGCAGGCTTCCCGCTGAGCAGAGAGCCCAATGCAGAGCCAGGGTCCTGGGATCATGATCTGAGCCCAAGGTGGACACTTGATGACTGAGCCACCAAGGCACCCCAAGAATGACATTTTTAATTTCATTTCACTGTGATTAATTTAAACATGGCCACAGGTAGCTAGGGGGCCACTGTGTGGGACAGCACAGCGCTAGATGTCCCCCATTGGATGCTGTCCCTCGACGCTCTCCACAATGCTCCTTTCTGAAGTCACAGTGACCACCCTTATTTAGAAACCATGGCCCCTAATCATCCAGTCACTAGCTGGAGAGGGATCAATTCATCTTCACTGACCTCATTTGGCAGAAAAGAGTCTCTTCTCCCATTTGGCCCAAGAAAGCTCATTTCATGTTGTCCCACTCCTCTTGCGCCCAAGGAAAACAGGTCCGGCCTGATGCAGAAGGCCCTGGCAGTGCTCCCAACCCAGACTGATAGAGGGTCTGCTCTGTCTCCTCCAGACCCACTTCTAGGGCCACAGGGCAGTTCCAAGCTCTCTGGTCCTGGAACCCAGCCCCCCTACCCTGGCCCCAGCCACTGCCACGGGCAGCCCATGCTTGCAGAATGGGCTCCTCCCAACTTCAAGTCAAAGCCAGCCCCTTGGGAAAGCAGCAGCTGCTGTCACCTGCTGCCAGCAAAGGAGCCAGTCTCTGGCCTTTGTCACCGGTAATTTGCTGTCAACTCTGCCCTGACCCTGGACAGGACTCCCTTCTTTTAGCAAAATATGGACATCAGGTGCAAAGAACCTGGTTAATTGCATTCCTTGGTCCATGACGCTCTGTGACACAGTCCACTTTCGCTTATAATGTCATAAGCACCATTGACTACCCAGTTCTGTCCCCGCTGATCTGGCGTGACCCCACTGTCACACACTAAGTTCCCACATATGCTTAGGTCTGTTTGTGGCTCCTTACTCCTCCCTCGATCAGTCCAGCAATCCCCAAACAAACCTTCCCACTCTGAAGTACAGCTTCAAAACACGTCTGGGCATCTGAAGGCCACGTCCCTTCCTGTCTTCTTTGGAAGTGGCTACATATCCTTGGACCTTGAGTCTCGAGGATACATTTTAGAGTCACCTAATCAAATTCCAAGAAAAAACCTGCTGAGTTCGACCGGGTCACACTGTGGCTCACTTTGGGGAGGACCGGCATCCCTATCAGAGCCTCCTGCCCGTGAGCAAGCCTTATTCCTTCTTTGCGTCTTCTTTATTATAACTTCTCTATGAACGGTGCTCTCTGTCCCCTTCGAGCTTTTTGGGCAGAAATGGGGAAAGGCCTCGGGAAGGCCGGAGGGCCCCCCAGCTAGGTCCAGGGGTGGCAAATGTGGCCTCTGGAAAACAAACCTCTAGGAATCAAGGTGGGTACACCAGTCTGTTTTTCTTCCCCTCCTGTTGCTAACAGTTAGAGAAGCTTGATTTCAAAGACTCCTAAACGCACACAGCACTTTCCAGGCTATGCAAGAGCTGAGCTGGGAGGTCCAGCAGTCTCAGGCAGGGCGGAGAATGGAATTTCTAATCAAGAACTCCCCACATGTACCAAGCACTGTGGGTAAGAGCTGACCCAGCTGGGACTCTCCTGAGGAAGTTTGGGGGCAGACAGGTGGGAAGTGGTAAAACAGATAACCGATAAGGATATTCTGAGACAAGAGGCAGAATTACTTCCTCCTGGGACAGCAGAGCATGCCCCCACTAGAGCCAAGCCTAGAAGGCTGCAAGGGAGTTTGACTTCCCATCACTGGGCCCTCCACAAGTGTAGGGACCACTGGCCCAGAGAACCTGCTGGAGGAGTGAATCTGAGACAGGCTCTTGCTTCAGAGGTCCATAAGCCCAGAGAAGAAACTCGGGTGATGGCCTTCTAGAACTGAGCGTTCCAAGGCCTACGGATCAGTGACTTGTGGTTCGTCTGAAAACAGGGAAAGAGCCAAGGGGAAGAGGAGAGTCAAGAGCAGCCACAGCACACCCCTCTCCCTGGTTTTCTTTTGCCTCCTTCTCCAGACCTCTCACTCCCCGACCCCTTCACTATGTCAGAACCAAGAGAGCCAGAAGCTGCCCCCCAGGGCTGTGTTCCCAGGGCATCTGAGTGATTATCTTCCCAGATCTCCTCCAGGGGCGGGCTCATTAACAGAGGCCCATCAGCACAAGAAGCCTGGAATGCTTCCTGGGTGGGTGGGCCTGGCACTGGGGACAGGAAGTCCCCCAGCTCTGGCCAGGGCAGGCAGTGTCCTGGGCCTATGGATGGAGCTCTCGCTGAGACACGAGGAATGGGGTATGGAGACTGGGATCTGGGCTTGGGGCTCCTCAGGAGGAAGAGCTCTGGGTCTGCGGGTGCTTCCTGCTCGGGTGCCCACTCGGGAGCATACCTTGGGTCAAACCACCACTGGTTACCCTCCGCCTCTGGCCCAAGAGTGCCTTCCCCTGCAGCACACAGTGTCCAGGGACCGCTGTCACTCTCCCACTCGGGGCTGTGGGCTGCTGGCAGGAGTGGAGAATGTGGCCAGTCATCCCCACCTCTCAGGCCTTTTAAAAGGAGACACGGGCTCACAAGGGTGACAAGGGGGCTTTGTCCTAGACATCAGCCTCCAGTTCAGGTCCTAGGAGTCTTTCAGAACATACATATGCTCACGAGGTACTGAGCCAGGCAACCTCGATTCTTCCACTGGCCTGGGGTTTTTCCCAGAAACAACCCAAAGTGAAGTCAAGAGGAACTTCAGGGACAGGGCTGGGGGTAGGTGGAGGCCTCCTGTGGTCTCACATCCCCCTGACCCTCTGGTCTGCTGAAAGGAACACCTGTAAAGGAGGCCACTGCCGAGGCACTGGGTGGCTCAGCCGGTTACGCATCTGCCTTCAGCTCAGTCATGATCCTGGAGTCCTGGGATCGAGCCTTTCATCGGGCTCTCTGCTCAGTGGGGAGACCGTTTCTCTCCTGCCCCTGCTGTTCCCCTTTCTTGTGTTCTCTCTCTCTCTCTCAAATAAATAAAAAACATTTTTTTAAGATTTTTTATTTATGTATTTGGCAGACAGAGATCACAAGTAGGCAGAGAGGCAGACAGAGAGAGAGGAAGGGAAACAGGCTCCCTGCTGAGCAGAGAGCCCAATGCGGGGCTCAATCCCAGGACCCTGAGACCATGACCTGAGCCGAAGGCAGAGGCTTTAACCCACTGAGCCACCCAGGTGCCCCTCAAATAAATAAAATCTTAAAAAAAAAAAAAAAAGAAAGAAAGAAAAGAAAGGAAAAAGGGAGGCAGCTGCCTGAACAGGAGTGAGTGGGGCAGGGAAGGGCAGTGGGGAGGGGAAGGAAGGACGAAGGATGGTCCCACATGGGTGCAGAGGGCGCTGAGGCCCCGTGGCCCCCTCTTGCCAAGGGTCACCCCACTGAGTTGGCCATATGTAAATCAAGGGCTGTCTCTACACTCAAGTGTTTCATGTTTCTTATTTTTAATGTTAGACGTAGTTTTTTATCTAAGAAAAAATGAATCAAATTGCTTTTTATATATATGTGGCCCTTGCTTCATCTTTTCCCCCTTTGCTCCTGAACTGGAGGTGGAAGCGAGAGCGTGCAGTCAGACCTCAAGCGTCAGTGCCTGGCATGTGTGGAGCCTTACAGAATGCAAACTGCCTCAACTCCTAGAGCTCGGGACTCAAAGAGCTCAAAGGACAAAGGGGAAAAGGAGTAGTACCATACATTGGAAGGAGCGCTGGGGATGATCCTAGTCTGTCACTAGCTCCCATGTGACCTTGGGCAAGCCCCTTTCACTCTCAGCCTTCAGTTTCCCCACTCCAAAAGGGAGGGGGTTGGCTACAAGCCCTAAAATCCCTTCACTGTTCCAGAAGTACACGGAAATTCCTAGGAGGCCAGCCCCACCTAGAATCCAGGCCATCAGCAGAAGGAGGGTGGCCCGAACACCCCTTTCCTGGGATCCCCCTATTTTCCTACCTGGTGCAGAATGTCACGCTTCAGCATGATAAAAAGCCCTACAGGGGACAGAGGTGCCCTTCCCACCCCAGCTTCCACCAAGGTGCACCCTCCCCACCAAGCACCGTCTCCTACAGCAACAGTGGGCAGGACACCAACTGTTTTTTCTGGAAATAGTAAAGGAGTAAGGGGCTGATACCCACCTGCCAAAACTCAGCTCAAAGCCCTCCTCCCCTGGGAAGCCTTTCTAGATCACCCCAGCTTCAGGGATCTCTCTCCACTTCTGATCACCTATGAAATCAACAATGGGAAGCCCTCACCAGTACTGTTATTCACGGTATTAATTACGCCCATTAAACAAATAATGCCAGGTGTTTATTACCAACTGCCTGCAGGGCATGGTGGCAGGACCCAGAAACACACACCCCATCTTTGCCTTTGACAACTTCAAAGTCTACAGATGTCTTAGTTCCACAAGTTCACGGGACATTTGGTGGCTTAGCTCCCAGACCACACTTTCCCCACAGAAACCATACGAAAAGTTCTCAGGGCCCAGGCTGAACCACAGTAACCTGTTGAACCACAGTGTCCCTGAAGCAGGATGCCATCCAGAAGTTTATGGTGTCTGAGAAATGTTATTCCTCCTTACTGTAAAGATACAGTACTGTTCTAACACTGACATCTTCGAATAGAGGCCAGAAACCACGTCCCCCTTTAAAAGCACTCTGCTCCAAGTACAATTCAGCAAAAGGGGAGTGTCTCTTCTGAATTCCAAGGTAGAGTTCACCAATTCAACATACATTTATTAAAAACTATTACATGCCAATCACTGGGCCTAATGAGATAAGACCTAGTTCCTTCCCTAACGAACTCGATCTGATAAAGACATACCTGCATACCAGGAAATGAAGCAGAGTTAGGGAAACCCTGGGGCAGAGTGTGCAGAAGAGCTGGAAAGGAGGAGACGCTAACTCACAGGAAAGACTGGTGAAATCTGACAAGGGCTCCTGGAGGAGGTGATGCTTAGCAGAGTTTGTTTAATGCATGGGATAGACAAGCAAAGATTTCTGAATTTCAGATGCCCCGTGAAGGTGCCAGGGGGATAGCAGGTCCGCACAGCTGGAGCCAAGCACAGGTGGCTGGAGGAGGGGAGAAGGCCAGGCAGGCCCACGGAGGCCAGACCGCCAAGGCCAGGCTCTCAGGTTAAACCAAAATGTCCATTCATTCAACATCTCTTTACTGAGATGTTTACTGAGATTTACTGAGTGGACTTTTAAGCCAGTGGTTCTTAAAGTTTTTGATCTCAGGACTCCTTTTAACTCTTAAAGCATTTGGAGGACCCTAGAGTTTTTGTTTTTATGGATATCTATTAATTATTGACTACATAAGAAATTAAAACAGACATACTCTAAATATTTATTAACTCATTAGAAATAACAATAGACTTACATGTTAACACAAATAGCATACTTTTGATAAAATATCTTCCCCCCACACAAAAAAAATGGAGTGAAGACAGTGGCATGAGGTTTACATTTTTTTAAAAAGATTTTTTTTTTTTTTAATTTATTTGAGACAGAGAGAGCACATGAGCAGGGGTTGTGGGGAGAGGGAGAGGGAAAAGCAGACCTCCCGCTGAGCAAGGACCCAATGCAGGACTCAATCCCAGGACCCTGGGATCATGAACCTGAGCGGGAGGCAGACGCTTAATAACTGAGCCACCCAGACGCCCCTGAACTTCACAGTTTTGCAACAGCGTGTGACTGACAGGAAGACGTCTGCACCCTCCTAGCTGCTCCTTGCTGGGTCTGCGGCCATCATCACCGCCCCATACCCCGAATACCCCCACTGAGCACACCAGGATGACAGTGGGGAAGGCAAGCAACATCTTGGTATCACTATAAAAAGGGGCCTCCAAATGGTTTTGACTTCAGGAACCCCTTGGAAGGATCCCCCCAGGGATGGCTGGAGCACACTCTGAGAGCAGCTAGTTGGGGAACAAGAGGCGGCGGGGGTGGGGGGTGGGGGGAGACACAACTATAGCAGCAAACCAAATACACAAGTCCCAGCTTTGGGGGAGTTCAAATTCTAGCTGGGGAGAGACAAATAAGAAGGACACAGTATGTCACGGTTATAAGTGTTATGAAGGAAATAAACAGGAAAGGAGGCTGGGAAGCCTGGGGGAGGAGCCTGTCATTTTAAATGGCTTAGTCAGGGAAAGTGACATTTGAGCAAAAACTTGAAGTAGGGGAGGGCTCCCTAACATCCACGTGATGTACGGACGAATGTTCAAGCAGCTTCCAAGACCTTGCAATGTGCTCCTGTGCTCACAGAAGAGCATCTGTGGGCTGTAGAGGATGAGGTCAGAGGGCAGAGGCAGGGCAGAACAGGTCAGGTGGAGCCTGGGAAGCCACTGAGAGGACTGGGACTTTTGCTCTGAGTGCACGGAAGGCGGGCAGGTTTACAAAGGAACCTCTGACCGACTCTGATAATAAAAGAGTTACTGGGACTGACTGTTGTGCTGAGAACAGACTGGGGGCAGGTGTTGGAGGCGCAGAGGGAAAGCAGTCAGGAATCTGCAGTCACCCCAATGCCAGGTGGCAGTGGCCTCGCCCAGGGTGGGCATAGGGATTGGGAGAGAGGAGGAAAGACCCGAGCTATATTTTGAAGTAGCAATAAGGAACTAGCTGAAATAATTTAAGGAGGGAGTCACACGCTCAGATTTGTTTTCAAAATTTAAGGAGGGAGTCAGACGCTCAGATTTGCTTTCAAAAGATCTTTTGTGGGGCACCTGGGTGGCTCAGTGGGTTAAGTGTCTGCCTTGGCTCAGGTTATAATCTTGGGATCCTGGGATCGAGCCCCCCATCAGGCTGCCTGCTCCATGGGGAGTGTCCCTCTCCCTCTCCCACGGCCCCTTCCCCCGCTCATGCTCTCTCTGTCACTCTCTTTCAAATAAATAAATAAAATCTTAAAAAAAAAAAAAAAAAGAAGTCCTTTCATCAAAGAGAATATTCCCACACTTGTCATCCAGGGTCATCACACTTGTCATCCAGGGGAAATGCATGTTGACAGTGGAGGGGGCTGGCGGGCTGGCTTGGCAGGGCCAGCAGCGGGGTGGCCGGACATCATCTGCCTCCAAACAAACGTGGCATCCTGGACCTCCTGCCACAGCCCCAGGTGGCGCTTGTACCAGAATCATGTGGCTGGAGCCCAGGGACAAGGAAACCAAGAAGCGGGTCCAGAGCGCTGGCCTCTGCCAGTCACCGGCCTGGAGCTGTCAAAGGAATCACGGGCAGTGCGGACGGACTAGACTGAGGGATTCCCGAGATGCGTCACTGCCAAAGCCAGTGTGTGAACATCAAGGGCATCCTGGTTGAGTAAAGGAACCACCCCCAAGGACATATGGGAAACAACTGCATAGGAACCACATAGGAGATGAGGTTTTAGTTCACGGAGTTTTTTTTTTTTTTTTTCTCTCAGAGAGACAATGGCAGCATGTGGGAGAACGCCTTTTTTGGAAAGCTGAGTGCTGGAGTATCTAACGGTGAGGTCACGGTGCCTGCAGCTTTCCTTCAGCTCAGCTGGCAGAAAAGTGTTGTATTGAGAGAGAGAGGGGGATGAGAGAGAGATGTTATACGAGATGCTAACAATTGGTAACCAAGGCATGCAAGGTGTTCTTTAAGCTCTTCTTTCAACTTTTTTGTGGGTTAAAAAAAAAAATTTTTTTTTCCAAGCTCATTTCCCCTCTCGCAACTTGATTTCGGAACTACTGATTTGAGGATTCTTGGCAACCAGGGTTCTCTGTCTTGCAAGAGAGAAGGGCCTCTCCCGCCCCACGCCAACCCCCCTGGGAGCATCAGAACCAAGGAACTGGAGACTGCTTCCCACATACCCGTGGGCACACTCACTTCCCCAAAACCTGCTCGTACACAGGGCTGTTTGTGGAGCGTCCACAACCTAGCAATGCCTGGGCATGTGGGCAGCCAGCCCCGGCTTGTGCAGCTACCTCCAGTGCCTCCCCCAGGGCCTGGCATGGGGCCCAGCCATGTGCAGATCGTGATCCGGGGTGGACACTCGGGGAGTCCCCAGTCTGGCTTCCAATGGGACGAAAGCTCCTGTGGGCCCCCTCCACGCCTGGATCACATCAATATCCAGTCCCAGCCAGCCTTCCCCTATCCACTTGGTGAATTTCCCTAATAAGCAAGGAGAAGGCAAGGTCCCAGTAGGGCAATTGGTGGATCAGGCAAAGGTGGGCGGGTGACAAACAACTGTCCTCCCAGGCCTTCAGAACAGATAACATTCAGGGACTCAAAGGTATTTCCACTCACGTTTCAGATGCACTGGAACCTTTTCTGTCAAAACGAGATTCAGGAACTGTGCAGGGTTGGATCCTGATTTTGGTTTTTTTTTTTTTTTTTAAATGCACTGTGAAAAATATTTTGGGGACAATTGGAGAAATTTTAATATGGACTTTGTATTTCCCTAAGCATGAAAATGGTAGTTATAGTCAAAGATGTTCTTTTTTTTTTCTCTTTCAGAAGATGCATCCTGGGATATTTGGAGTGAAAGGTCCTAATGTCTGCACCTTTGGCCGAATGTTTCGATTCTGCTCGATGGCCATCTAAGGTGTCCTTGTTTCTTTCCTTCATCTTCTCTCTATTCTAATTTTTTACAATAAAAAGTTGAGAAAACCAGCAAGATCCAAGCTCCATTCTTCCCAAGAGGAAGACTGTTTACAGGTCCAAGTTTCCCTTTGGCCTGGGAAGTCTCTGTGGCCACAGCCAGGGGCCTGCTCACCAGAGGCCGGGGGCAGGGAGCTTCCTGCGGCCTGGGATTAATGCCCTCAGCAGATGTCTCGCTCACTGCTAACCGGGGCTAAATATAGGTTATAACAGGAACCTACCAATTATACATCCAAGAAAGCCTACTAGAAACAGGACCCCAAGGCTTCCGGACACGCTCCTCCCTGTGCACGGGAGAGAGGCCTGGGGGATGGCAGAAGGGGATGAATTCCATCCTCTGCTTTCAGAAAATTAGCACGAAAGAACACACACACACACACACACACAGCAAACCAACACGATGCCACCTTGGTGCCAAGTGTCAGCTGTGGGAGGAGGTAAAAGCCACCGGACCACCACTCGCCGAGGCTGGGCTGGTGTGACGTGGCCATGAGCTCACGCTGGCTGGAAGCCCTGCACCACTCAGGAGCTGTGTGACCTTAGATAGGCCACTTCCCTTTCTGAGCATTGGTTGCACTGCCATTAACCAGGAACGCTAACACCTGCCCCATGGTCCCTCAGGGGACCCTGGGAGATGGGGAAACTCCTTTGTAAGGTACTGTAAGGTACTGTAACATGGAGTGAGAATCCCCATTTTTTTCTTTTAAAGTCAACAAAGACCATGTTAAATGCCTACACGTGACCAGGAGGTGCTATTGCTTAAGTAAAATAATTTATTTTAAAATAAAATATTTTGTTAGTATTTTATATTTATGTATTATATATAATATTTCATATTATGTATTATATATCATATTTCATATGATATATAATCATATTTATAATATGTAATATATGTGTATTATATATGTAATATATATGTAATACATATATATTATGTATTATATATAATATATATAATACCTATATATTATATATATGTATAATATATGTGATATATATTATATATAATACATATATTATATATGTGCATTATATATGATATAATATATCATATATAATCATATATAATATATAATCATATTTCATATATAATATATATGAAATATGATATATATCATATTTCATATTATAAGTTATATAAAATAAAAAATATTTAAAATAGAATTTTAAAATTTCTTAAATTGGCTTTTTTTTAGTAAAATAAACATAATCCTGACCTAACCCATCAATATCTATGAAATCATAGATTTGGGAGAGTAATAATTTTCTTCCACACATATCACACTTCATGCATATCAGTTAAATTATAAAATGTCCCCCCAGGGACCACCTCAAACCTCTTGTGAACTGCCAGGAATAAGCAGATGGACGGGTCTCTGGCCCAACCCCCTTGCTTGGCAGATGGGAATGTGAGACCCAGATTGAGGCTGTCACTCCCAAGAGATCACACAGGATCCTAGCCATTGGATAGCAGCTATGACACGGGTCTCCAGACTCCCAGGCCAGTGCTCCCTGCACCACAAGCTGTCCTCTCTCATCAGGAACAAGAGTTCTCACGTCCTGGCATGCCCTCTCCTGATGGAAGAATTAAAAGGACACTGATGGACACCGAAGGACAAGGATGCCAGCTCCATTTCTGTCTTCCTGCAGTTCCAGAAAGCTGGATGTCCATCTGGGTCCCGGCACCCTGTGCCACTCCCAGCCTGCTACCTCCTGTCCCACACCGGGCGGCAGTCAGCTGACCTTCATGCAAGAGCCTGGGGCCCTGCCCTGGGAAGCTGATCCCCACACCCAGAGCCTTGCTCCTCTAGTAGAGCTTCGGGGAGAACTGGAGGGCCCCCAAGTGCCTCAGAAACATTAGATGGCTGCCTAAGTAACCAAGCCAATGAGCCAACAACCCCCCCCAAACAGCCCAAGTCTCCAAAAGGTAAACTGACCCCTGAGACAGAAAGGAACCAAGGGAGAGTGACGTTGGGCATTTCCTTTCAAGTTCCTTAACCTCTCTGGGCCTCTCTTTACTTCAGTGTAGTATGGGACAATAATAATGAGGCCTCTTTCTGTGGCTGGCCAAGTAAATGAGAGAATGTCTAGCATACAGAGGGAGGGCTCACTTATTGTTAGCTTTAAAAGGACAAAACAGGAGGATCCAGAAGGCACGAGCAGACTGGACAGAGGGCAGCATGGCAGGTTTCCCAGATGCAGAAAGTTCAGTTCTAAGAGAGGCCAGCCCCAGAGGAGTCCACAGGGGAGAAAGAAGACAGGGACAAACAGGCCCTACCACTGTCACAGGGACTGAGAGTCCCTGAACAACTCCTGCCCTCCTCTTGTTTCTGCTCTGATCATGGGTCCCCCCTTCTCGGGGATGGAAAGAGTCAAGTGGCCACTGTCATCTCTACGGGGAGCCCAGAACCCAACTGTCTGTCCACTGCTCCCTCAATGTCCCCGCCAGAGCCTCCTGAGAGCTGCTGGCCCACCCCGCCCCCATCACAGAATGTCTGCAGCTTCCCTGAGCTCTCTGCCAGCGCCCAGTGAGTGACAGCCTCTCAGGGGACAGGGCTGGCTCCTCTCTCCCCTCAGCCCAGAACAAGGCCAGGCAAACAGTGATCCTGGGGCAAAGGTTGGGCAGAACCAAGCCGGAGGCTGAGTTCTAAACTGCTACCTCTGTGGCCCTACAGGGACCATCCCTCCCCGCTGCACAGATGGCCACACAGCAGGCCTCTGTCCCCAGGAACAGCGGCAGTCCCATTTACAGGGTGGACCCCCATCCCCCAGACGGAAAGGCTAACCCTGGGGGAAATCACCCAGCGGTACTCATCGTCCCCTCCGAACAATGGGCGTTGTTCCACGGACCACCGAGTTTGAGAACCAGAGGCAGCTGCCGTGGGGTCTGGCGGATTTCCTCCCCCTGAAAGGAAGGGGTTGCGCCAGGTGCCCTCCGTGGCCCTTGAAGTTTGGCCCAGCTGGAAGTCCAAGTCACAATCTCCCCGTGCCAGGTGACACTCTGGTTCTGAAAGGCTGAGGGAGAACCCCAAAGGTTTTATGCCCCGCTTGGCGTGCAGTTTCGATGAAACTGCTTGTAGAACCAGGAGGTCCTTCCTGAGAGCTAGCTCCCATTCCCCTCCCGTGTTACACTCCTTCCATCCGGCAGCCACCCGCCGGCTCGGCTGGCGGGGGCGGGGCGGGGGGCGGGGGCGGGGCGGGACAGAACGGTAGGCCTCGCCCCACGCCTGCCCTGCTCCGCCCCCAAGCCCCATCCGGGTCTCCGCAGCCTTCAGCACCGCCCAGCTCAGTGGGGCCCCGCCTCAGGGAGACAGCCTCGTGGAGCACGGGGGGGGGGGGGGGCTTGAGTGTGTTCCTTGAAGCTGCCTTCAGAGACCCCGAGTTTGCTGAGGCTACCCCGGAACAGCGGAACAGCTGGGTGCCTTCCAGCAACAGCCAGTCTGGAGGTCTGAGGCTTCTCGACCTCCAGGGGCTCTGGGGGAAATCCTTCCCTGCCTCTGCTGACTTCTGGTGCCTCATTTGCCTCCGCCTCCATGTGGTCCTTTCCTCTGAGTCTATCCCAAAGCTTGCCCTGCCTTTTCTTACAAGGACACTTCGCCTTCGACTTAAGCCACACCTGGGTGATCAGGATGATTTCATCTCAAAGTTAAGAACCTAATTATATTTGCCAAGACCCCCTTTTCCAAATAAGGTCACATTCGCAAACATGAACATACCTTTTTTTTTTCTTTTTTTTTTTTTTGGTGGAAGGGTGGGCTGGGTGGGGTGAGGGTCCATCAGTCCGCTGCAGAGCCTAGTGGCCAGAGTCAGAAATCGAATTCCCATCCTTCCACTAACTTGTCACTTGTTCATCACCACGACCCCACACAAACACATCTCACCTATCTGAAACTGTTTTCCCATCTGGGAAATGGGGATAGGCAACTACTAGCCATGTCTCTCCTACAGGGGTCAGAACTGCAGATCAACGAGATCACAACCAGCATTTCAAACACCATGCCCATGCATCAGCAGTTCTCAAACTGAAGACATAATTTAGGGGATTGGAAATCATCATAGCTCAACTCCCAAGTGTGAATCCCTGCCTCACAAAAATACCCTTCCAGTTGAATATAAACTTTTTAAGTTCCAAGGTTAATACAGAGAAGTGTTACCTTTAGAACAGAATGTTGTACAGATAACCAAAAGGAAAACAAAATTCTAGAACTTAGGGACCACCCCCACTCCCCAGATATATTCCAGTCCCCTGGAGAAGCCCAGCCTCCTGAGCGATCTCCCACATTCCCCAAGCTGGCAGTATCCCGGGCCCTTCTCACCTAGGCTGTGCCTGTAGACTCTCCCGGACCCCTACCCAACCCCAGCTATCCCTTCTCTCTGGTCCTGGGACCAGCACCAGCAGCAAGCCTCTTCCAAACGGTGCACTAACTCCCAGCGCACAGACACTGTTCAGATTGTCCAGGAGGCTGGGGAAGTTTCAGCACATCACTCAGGATTCACACAGAGAGAAAGGAGGCTTGGAAACCGGCCAGTCTGGTCAGGGTTCCCTCACAGGCACCCCACCAGAGCTGTGGCTTCCACTCCAAGCTGCACGTTAGAATCATCTGGAGATGTTTAAAAAGTAGAGGTGCCAGGGCGCCTGGGTGGCACAGTAGGTTAAGCCTCTCCCTTCGGCTCAGGTCATGATCTCAGGGTCCTGGGATTGAGCCACGCATCCGGCTCTCTGCTCAGCAAGGAGCCTGCTTCCTCCTCTCTCTGCCTGCCTCTCTGCCTACTTGTGATTTCTCTCTCTGTCAAATAAATATATAAAATCTTTAAAAAAAAAAAAAAAAGTGGAGGTGCCTAGGTCCCACCCCATACTCACTGTGTCAACTCTGAAGATGGGGCCTGGCTCCAGGGCCAGAAGCCTCAAGTCAAGTCGAGGCCCACTGATCTAGAAGGTCCTTTCGACCTCAGGAAGTGACCCAGACTCACAATGTGGCACCAGCCCAGGAAGCCAGCATCCCACTCCACTCCAGCTAGGGGACTTGGCCCCAGACTGTAATGGGGTAACCCTGGGGGGTGGCCTCTGCCTTCAGCCAAGCACGCAGAGCCCATCACAGCACCCAGAATGCTGTGGGTACACAGGAATGGGTGTCTGGCCCCAAGCTCCACCACGGTCCCACCACACCGCCCCCAGCACAGCCCATCCTCTGGTAAGGGACCAGAAACAGCAGAGAAAGCCTCTGTGACAGGTCCAAGGCCACACACAGTACCAGGGAGGCTCTCCCAGCAGGAAGGAGGGGGGCTCTGAGCCCCTCAGTCTTGACCAGCCCAAAGCTCTTTCCCTTCTTCCTCTCCATACAAATGTTTACTTCCCTGCAGGCCAAGATGCAAATGCCTCCCTGGGAGAGAAAGCCGCCTTGGGAAAAAATTAAATACAACACTGCAAGCACTGGCCACAGTGAATAGTTCTGGTCTGGAGGATGGATGCAAATGTGGGGTCGTGCCTGCCACTTCCCTGGTGAGGGCTTCAGTCTCCTCAGTTGTAAAACACAACTAGTGCTCCTGTCTGGCTGGCTCCCATGGTTGTTCTGAGGATCCAAAAAGGTGAAAACGAAGTGTCGGTGAGGCAGGCAGCAGAGGGCATCCCTCCCATGCCCTCCAGCACCCCCTGACCAGCACCCCTGGAGCACAGGGCTCCTGCCCACTGACGCCAGCACCCAGCGCCCACACTGAATGCTTACTGCAAAGACACTCCACGAGGAGCCCCGCAGGCATGACCCCGTCTGCCTGGCCCCCGTGGGATGTACAAAGTTCTCCCCTTCCCACTGATGAGGGAACCGAGGCCCAGAGAGTGGTGGCTGATCTGTCCATGGTCAGGCAGCCCATCACTCTCATTCCTCACCCATCGCCCGAGTGATGGTCTCCTAATCTGCTACCAGAGGAGCTGGGTCTCCATGGCCTCCAGGCCCAGCCTCCCCCGGGGTAGGTCTGACCTCTGTGTCCAGGCCTAGCCATCTCCCTCTGCTGTGACTGCCCTCCCTCTCCTGAGGCTCGTCTCTCCCCTTCTCTGTGCTCCTCATTGTCCTCCAAGCCCCCTTTCTTCCTCCTCCACGTCGTCCGATGCTCTATATAACCCAGGCTGCCCAGGGGGACAGGAAACTAACGACGAACGGTACGTGCCTTCTGGCTGCTGCTGCCCACTTCAGCTCCATCCTCCTCCTGGACTGACCCTCTGGGTGGGGAAGATGACAACTTCGTCGTCTCCATTTCCCCTCCCGGCCCAGGCCTAGCCTGGAGCTGGACAAATGCCCCATGTTGACTACCAAGGGTGGTGGAGGGCACCTGGCGCAACCCCTTCCTTTCAGCAGGGAGGAAAGCCACCAGACCCCACGCGCGGCAGCTGCCTCTGGTTCTCAGACTTGGTGGCCAGTGAAACAATGCCTATCGTTCAGAGAGGGCGATGAGCACCACTCCGGGATTCCCGCCCCCACCCATTAGCCTTTCTATCTGGGGGATGGGGGGTCCACCCTGTAAATGGGACTGCCACCGTTCCCTGGGAACAGAGGCCTGCTGTGTGGCTGTCTGTGCAGCCGGGAGGGATGGCCCCTGTAGAGCCACAGAGAACTCAGGCAGCAGCTTGGAACTCAGCCTCCGGCTTGGTTCTGCCCAACCTTTGCCCTAGGATCTGGTTACCTGCCCTTGGGCTGGGCTGGGCTGGGGCGTAGAGAGAGGAGACAGCCCTGTCCCCTGAGAGGTTGTCACCCACTGGGCACTGGCAGAGAGCTCAGGAAAGCTGCAGACATTCTGTGATGGGGGCGGGGCGGGTCAGGAGTTCCCAGGAGGCTCTAGCGGGGATACTGAGGCAACAGTGGCCAGACAGTTAGGTCTGGGCTCCCCTTAGGGATGGCAGTGGCCACTTGACTTTTCCATCCCCGAGAAGGGGGGACCCATGATCAGAGCAAAAACAAGAGGAGGACAGGAGTTGTGGAGGGACTACTTTATTAAATCCTAGCTAGGTACAGTGGGTGATGTAGGCCTTGACCCTGAGTTCTGCCTGCCACCTGTCTGCCATTCCCTGCCATGGGGACATACTGCCCCGGGGCTCCTGGAAGTACTTCTCCCGGCCCCATTTCCCCAGGTGATGGGACCAGCGCTCAGCCTTGTGGGACACTTCTGGGACGGCCTCTGTCTGAACGTGCATGCCCATGACGTGATAATTTCTGCTGGTGCACGGCTAAAGCCCAGGAACTGAGGGGTGGGAAGGACCCACCCCCGAGAAAGGCCAGATGTGCGCCCACTGGGTCAGACTTAGCCCAAGGCTAAGTCACAGACATTTGCTCTAGGCAGACAGCATTCCCAGCAGAAAGTAGCCTCCTCTAATAAGACAGACTCCAGAAGGTCTCCCATCTTAAGCCCCAGCAACCCCCCACCCCCGTGAGCTCTGCAAGACACCCCCCCCCCACAGGGACGCAAGGCCCTACAGGGTGCCTTTGCATCTCTCCTCTTGCAGAAGCTTTCCCAAGGCCTCTAGTGTGTCCAGAGATGAGAAGTATGGAAGGCTCAGAGAGGTGGTCCTTTACCCAGGGTCACACAGCAGAAGCAGCCCTTGGTCTATGTCTCTAAGGTCCTGACAAGGAAACTTCCAGTTTCAGAAACCCAGACCCAGACTCCTCATATGGCCAGGCCCTGCCGCCCTCTCCACCCACAACCTGGCCCTTCTTAGGCTTCCACATCTGCTTCAACCATGCTGGCCTACCCCTGGGCCTTTGTACTGACTATTCCCTCTATCTGAGATGCTCTCTACAGGCCTTTTTTATGACTGGCTCCCTCTCATTCCATGGACCTCCGCTGAAATATCAGCTTCTCATAAACTCCTTCCTTGACCACACCATGAAAGAAGGAAGATTCATCTCCTCCCCTTGCTCCCTAATTTCGCCTTTAGCACCGACCACAAGTTACATTTTCTTACTGGTGTGTCTGTCTTCCAAGGTCCAGACTAAGTCTGTCTTGTTCATAGCTCTTTCCCAGGAAACATCACAGCGCCTGGCCTACACACTAGGCATCAAATAACTATTTGTGGACTGAATGAGTGAAGAACCACCTCCACCCCGGAGGGCACAGCAGGTCAGGGCTGGACTCCCCACCTTCCATTAAGATGCAATTCAAACCTTCTCACAACCACAGGTTCTCTCTAGGCAAGAGATTAATCTCAATCTCGTGTGTTCTGGACTGACCCAGAAGACCTCCTTCCCCCTGTACATGGAGCCAGCAGGTACAGAAATGTCATTATCAGTCTCTTATCTGGTTTACTCTGAGCCCCAGCCCAGGCTGGCACTGTGAGTCACCAGAGAGGTGAGGCACCAGCCTGGGTAAGAAGGACAGGTTGTTACTCCTGCATCCTGGGAACAAACAGCCAAAGACAGGGAGGTCCCAATCCCTTCTTAAAATTTCAAACAACGCCTCTCTTGCAAGAAGAGAAGGGCCCAGGCTCAGAACCCTAATCTAAGGGCAAAGAAACTTGCTTGAGACCTTAGTCTGCTCGTTTGTGAAATGAATGCACTGGAAGGTTCTCCAAGCACCTTTCAAGTCTGCCTTCTCGATTCTCTAGATTTGGAAGGCCCCTCCGGTAGGCTGGGAGAAGGCACCCTAGTCCCAGTGCTTCCAGATCCTCTCTGACAGCCCGTTAGGCCCAGTGGCTGCTTCTCCAGGAGGAAGTCACTTTTTGCTTGAATTTCCCGGTTTTCTTTTTGCAATGCTTGCCTAGAACAAGAGGAAAATGGACCTGCCTGAGGATTCAAGCACAATAATAATTTTTTAAATGCAGGAAATAAAGTATGTGCCTATAGGGATGAGGAGATGTCCCAGATGTGTGTTTATCAGCGTGTAACAGGGGTGCTCGCCCAGGGCCAGAACAAAGGTGACATCCACTGTCTTCGATGTACTCACCTGAATTACCCAGAGGTTTTTTTTTAACTAAGCACACATATTATTTTCACAAAGACAATAGGCTCTTTTTGAAAGTTAGAAATTCCTGCTAGAAACTGAATCTACTTTTTTTTTTTTTTTTTGGTCTGGCTTCTTCCAGTGCTTAACCAAGAGGCCAGGGGCAGGGCTCCTTCCAGAAATGTTAGCCTCCACCCACACCTCGGGCCCTCACAGCAGGGAGAAGGCCATGGGGGCAGGGGGAGGGCTGCTGAAGGCTACTGACACCCAAGCGGGTCAGGCTGCGTGGGTCCTGCTCTTGGTCCGTCCCAAACTTGCTATGGAGTCTAGAGCAACTCCCTTCCTCTTTCCAGGCCTGTTTTCCTCCGGGAAAATGAGAAGATCTCTCGAGAGGGAACTTTAAAGGACCCTTCAAATTTTCAGTCTATGGGTCTTGAGTTCTTAAAAAAACAGAGAAGAGGGTGGGAAAAGATTGGCTAATCCTTAAGTAGGTGATGTAGTGTTTATGCTACTGGGCCAGGCACTGCTGTGAGTTCTTTCTGCATATTCCTCCATTTCGGGGTCTCAGCGACTCTCCAGATCACCCACTTTACAGATGAGGCAATGGAGGCGCATGGAAGCTAGCGGCTGAGTCACTCAGCTGATAAAATACCAGAGCTGGGATTTGAACCCAGGCAGCCTATCACAGGGTCCACACTCTTAAGCATTAAATTACAGGAAAACATAAAGCACAGGGCATGCTCTAATAACAGGGTCCATCCTTGGAGAAGGCAGGAAGAGTTAACACCGCCTCTGGTACTTATGACCTCCCCCACCTACCCATGCCCACTTCCTTTCCACTCACCTACCCCGCCCCAAGTCCTTTTCTTCCTGATTAGTCAACATCCCCCAGCCCTGACACTCTTTTGTACTCGACTAGAAATCCTACCCCACTGTCAAGGCAACAGGCTGATGCTTTCTAGAGGGCCAGTGCCTTCCGTGATCAGCCCAGGGGGCTCTGCAAATTCAAGGCCTCAGCAAAGCCACCCATGGTTGGCCATACACCCAGCTCATGCTCTCATCCCAGGGCCCCCACCTCAGATCCTTGCTCACGAGATACAGGTTGGAACTTGACCATCCCAGCGCAGCAAGCCTTCCCCAAGCCTTCACCCTGTGGCCGGCCCCAAGAGCAGCACTCGGAAGAGGATATGAACGAGCTACGCCCCTGACCTCCAGGAGCTCAAAGTCCAGCAAGGAAAAACAGTCATGTAAACGGATCTCTAGGATCCCCTGTGGTCAGTGCTAAAATTAGAGGTGTGTCCCCAGTGGGCTGAGGGCACATGTGTCAGAATGATTCACGCTCCATGCGGGGAAGAGGAGGCTGTGGTGCTGCTGGGTGAGCTCATTCCTTGTGGACTTACCAGAAGGAGCTCGGAACTGGGGCTGAGGAGGGCCTGAGGAGGGCCTGAGGAGATACTCTGAAAACGAGAGGAACCCCAGATGTGGGACAGGAGATCATGTGAGGGGCTCAAGGTCATGGTTATACTGGCTCATAGACTGAGAAGTTTCCATTGCTCACGCCCCTTCCCATCCTCCCCACCGCAGCCAGGAGCACATCTGTTTGGTGCGCGTCTGTCTCCCAGCCTCGCAAAGATTTGCCAGCCTGCCTTTTGAACACAGAACTCAGGTCCACAGCCTGCATCACCCACAGGATCCAGCCAGGATTTGAGAACGTTTTGTTTTCCCTGCGCAATTTACTGTTACAGTTAAACGCTCGTGTCAGTGCTGTATGTCAGTTTCCCGTTGGCAGGGGTGATAGAAATCCTTTTCAAAAATAATTTAAGATTAAAAAGTGAGTCAGTTTAAAGTAATGGAGCAAATAAAACTATAATTTGTATAAACTCTATGTAGGGCAATTTTTTTAAAAAATCAAAATTTTCAATGTGCCTACAAACCCAGGCAAAGCAATACTATGCTAGTAGACATTCTGACTGTGATCACTGCCGGTGGGGGGGGGGGTGACCGGAAGTGGGCACAAGGGGTAGGGGGCTTCTGGCTTCTGCTCCATTCTAGTAGTTAATCTGGGGGCTGATTATACACGTCTGTTCACTTTGTAAAAATCCGTCAGGCTGCATACGCTTATGACAAGTGCATTTCTGTGTGTATATTGTACATTCGTGTATCCTTTAAACCCACTAGTTCTCCTTCAAGAAAGTACCCTGCAGATATACACACACATGTGCAAAATAACACATTCAAACCTCTTTGCTGCACTGCTGTTTGAAGTCACCAGAGATTGGAAACAACCTGAGTTCCCCAGCGGGGGGCTGATTGAATGACTTCAGGCACCAACAGTGAGCTCTGTGTAGCCATTGGACAGAAGGAGGCGGCCACTGCCAGAGCTCTGAAATTCACATGGACTTAAACTTAAGTCAAAAGGTAAGGGCAGAACTGTGTATCTTGCGCTCCTCTCTAAGGGGAGGGGGAGTTTATATATTGCGTGCACGTGTCTGCGCCTAGGGCACCCTACGGCTAGGAGGCTATCTTCGAAATAAATGATAAGAAACTGAACAGAGATGTTCCCTCTGGGCAGGGCAGGCCAAGGGAGAGGAGCAGGCGGGTCTTGTCACTGATGATGACTCTTTGGGACTTTAAAATCCTTGCATTTCCTATTTGATAAGACTGAAAGCAGGAAGTCTTACAGAAGGTATGAGGGTATGCTAAAACTTAGAACCCCATCCAAACCTGAGTCTGAGATGAAGGTGTTAGTACTTTGGGCTTATAAAGCAAGTAACCCTCAGCCCCATTCCTCACCCCAAGAGATGGTACCAGAGAAAATGGGCCTTCCAATAAGGGGTTTCCAATCAGGAGGAAGGCCAGTCTAGGAAACCATTACTTCCTCACACTGGGCCTCTACACTGCAGTGAAAATCTGGCCCCTAGAGCTGCCCTCGCAGGGTTGGCAGGTGGCTGAGTTCTTGGCATGGGTAGGGTAGGTTTTAAGCACAAATATTTCCAGGGATGGGAAGTCCAGGATTTGGTAAGGCAAGCTCAGTTGGCTGGAGAGGAAAGATTCCAAGTTCTGATTCCCACCCGGCCCCAAGAGAAGCAAAGCAAGGGCTAGTGAGTTGTCCCCTCCAGGCCACGGGGGTCAGTGACAGAACAAGATCTTGACAATCAAGTTCAACTGTAACTGTAGGACTCCCTTTTGTACAGCACTAGTCTCATCCACATGTCACTATCTTCCCGTATCACTAACACTAAAAACAGTCCGGTGAGGTGTGGGGCAGGGTACCAGTTACCCATTCTATAGATGGGAAAATGGAGATGCAAGGGGATTAAGAGATCGGTCATGGAGTACACATGGAGAGAAGGGGTGAAGCCAGAAACACAGCCCCTGCCTTCTGACTCCCGGTTTTCCCTTATCTTCAAGGGGCAGGCAAAGAATCCCAGAATCAGAACCAAGGGGCCTGGGAGACCATCAGGCCCAGCGGTTGATAATCCTGATTAAAAACTAGAATCACCTGTGGAGCTTAGCATACTTCTCTAGACTGGCAAGTCACTTAACAGCCCTGAGGTCCCAAACAAGGAAGTGACTTGCCTAAAATCTCCCAGTGAGTCAAAAACAGAACAAGACTAGAATCTGGATCCCTTGCGCACCAGGCAAGGCTGTATCCATAGAGGGGTCAAATGGAAAGTGAAAGCTGTTATCAGACAGATCTAGCTATTCCTGCAAACAGAATAGATCCAGCGATGGTCTGAAGAGAATACAGTGTGCATATGTCTCAGGAGGAATGAGAGCCAGAGATCTCCCCTCCAGACCCCGGACAAGCCTGCCCTGTGGCTCGTGGGGGCAGGAGACGATTCTAGAGTGGCAAGTCTGGAGCTGACCCATAGAAATATGTTCTCATTTCTAGGTGCAGGTCCAGCCTAGTCTGAAATCTTCAGAAAGGAATCACTGTTCCGTGACAGCTTACCAGGAGGGCTCAGCTTCCCAGTCAATAATAATAATAATAATAATAATAATAACAATAACAATAATAACAACAACAATAATGGCTCACACTTAAGCTCCTCACTGGTCCCGCCCAGTGCTGAGCACTGTACTTGGCCTACTTCATTCAATCTCCACACCCATCCTTAAAGTTGAATATAATTACTGTTTCTATTTGCAAATGAAGAAACTATGGCCTAGAGAGTTTAAATAACTTCCTCAAGATCACTCAGCTAGAAAGTGGTAGCGGCAGGATTCGAAGCCTAGTTCATGGCCAACCACCAACACCCTGCCGCCCAGCAATACACAAGAAGAGGTAAGGCTCAGCGGCTGCGGAAGTTACCGGATATCCAGGAGCTGCTGGAGATCTCCCCATACATGACCTGGTGGAACCCTCCCAGCTACTCCGCGAACATGGTACGCCCATCCTCCTTCCACCGTGGACGAAACCGAAGCTTGGTAGGGAAGCATCTCGCTCCGGGACGTCTGCAAGTAGCTAGTGGGAGTCCAGGTTTCCCTGCCCAATCCGGACCACAAAGCCAGACCACTTCTTCCCCACAAGCTGACGCGGAGGCAAACTCCATAACACCCGTAACACCCGGCGGGGCGGGTGGGCCGGCGGGCGCGCTCCACACGGTAACCACGGCCTAGCGCACCAGCCAATACGCACCAGACGCGGAAAACCAACGCTCTGGGCAGGTGCACACAGGTGAGCCACGGAGCGCTCCTGTGTGGTTGTCAGCGCGTAGTCAACGCTCCGGACCCATCTGCTGCTGAAATTCAGGCTGAGCCTGGGCGCCAGAATTTCCTGCTTCCCAGGGAGAGTGGGACGAGGAACCAGGCTTGCACTCCCCACGCCCTCCTTGGAGCAGCCAAGTCTAGACCCTACCCGGGTACGGCGTGGGGGCGGTCCAGGGAGTGTCGGCACCACACACCCCCCATTTCAGGGTCTCCCTTGGTCACTCACCCAGAACACCGTGGAGTAGACGACCAGCGAGAACTTGAGCCAGAGGTAGGAGAGGCGCGCGCAGTAGCGCACCTGCTCGGAGTCCCCGCGGGGCATCCTGGGCACTCTCCGCGGGGCTCCGGGGCTCCGGGGCTCCCGGGCTAGGTCCCTCGCCTACAACAGCCCCACCTGCGGCTGCCAGCCCGGCCGCGCGCCCCGCCACCCGCGCGCGCTCCGGGACTGACATGGGCTGGCGGCAATCACAGCTCTGGCCCGGACCGGTCCGCCCAGCGGCCAATGGACGCGAGGCCGCGGCCCAGCCTCTGGAAGAGGGCGGGCAGGGGGCGGAGCCGTGGTCCGGGACCCGCTGTAGGCGTAGGGAGGGGAGGGGGCGAGAGTTATGCAAACGAAGTCCTTTGAGGCTGTGGAGACGCCTGTGCTTCGGGCGCGGAGCGGGGCGTGGGATAGTATGCACAAAGGCGCGCGGGGGAGAAAGCCGGCCCACCTAATCGGGGGTACGTAGAAATGCGTGCTTTCCATTGTTGGCAAGAGGGAAGACTGTGGGAAGGGGTCAGGAATTAACAACCGCTAAGGGGCTAAAAAGTGTGCAAATGAATGTGCGAGCCGGGAACGGAATAAAGGTGGAGCTGCTCAGCCTGAGGGGGTGGAGGACCCACTTTCGTTAGGAAGGTGTGACAAACCAGGATGGGGCTAAGGGGTCCCCTTGGAGCTGGGGCCGCGAGTTTCCCCAACTAACCTTTTTCCAAGTCTCCGGGAACCCCCTTCTCTGAGGCCGGTTGAGATCCCAACCCTGTCCACCGCCCCCCCCCCCCCCCCCAGGGCCTCTTCCTCTGGGAAGCCCTCCCACCACACATCCTCAGGCCAGGTCGGTGGCCCTGGCCCTTGCTGCACACTCTCAGCCAGGTCTGACCCAGCCTCTCCTCTCCGAGCGTTTCCTCTGCCTGGGGTCAGAGGCTGTCTTCCACTGACCCAACTTGACTCAGCCGCTGTTTCAGGCTGAGCTCATCCTGGGGCTTGGGAGTCCGGCAATCGTTTGCGGCATTCAGTTATTAAATGTGTGGCCCATGGGGCGCCTGGGTGGCTCAGTGGGTTAAAGCCTCTGCCTTGTGGCTCAGGTCATGATCTCAGCGTCCTGGGATCGAGCCCCACATCGGGCTCTCTACTCAGCGGGGAGCCTGCCTCCGGCTCCTCTCTCTCTGCCTGCCTCTCTGCCTACTTGTGATCTCTCTCTCTGTGTCAAATAAATAAATGAAATCCTTAAGAAAGTAAATAAATAAATAAATAAATAAATGTGTGGCCCAGAGGTTGAGATCAAGGCAATGCTGGGGGCATTGGGGTCCCTGGTGGTGAGTGCAGGAATGGCACCCCGGTCTAAGTCCCCTGCCCTGGACTGCCAAGCCTCCCATATACACACACTCCCAGAGTGAGACAGATCTCCAGACAGACCAGGCCCCCACTCCAACTCCCAGGGCTCTGCCCTAGAAGAAAGTAAAGTTGGGATATGGAGTGTTGGAGAGCAAGAATGTCCTGTCCCCTTCAAGGTCCTTCTACCCAGACTAAGAATCAAAGTGACATGAGACAGATTTACAGGAGGAAATCATATGAGGGCATATGAGGACTCCAGATAGATGTGAAAATCCCAAAGACAGGCAAAATGAGGTACATGTGTCATTCTGAACTAAGGAGAAAAGGTTAGGGTTCTGGGACTTCAAAGAAGAAATGCAATTCACAGGAAGATGAGAAAGAGTAAATGTTTAATAAACAGATATTTGCTGGGTCCCCACCGTGGGAAAGATGCAACATAGAGGACTTGGCTCAAACAGGCCTTGCTAGGTTCCTCCCTTTTTACCATACCTAATTTTATCATTATTACTATTATTATTATTATTTAGAGAGAGGGGAAGAGGCAGAGGGAGAAGAGAAGAGTAAATCTTAAGCAGGTTTCATGCCCAGCGTGGAGCCTGGTGGGGGACTCAATCTCACAACCCTGAGATCATGACCTAAGCCGAAATCAAGAGTCGGGGGGCTCAACCGACTGAGCCAGCCAGGCGCCCCTACCTTGCCTACTTTGTATCATAATGTGATTATCTGTGTCTTTCTGGAGCAGATTCTCCATCTAAATTTTTTTCAGGTGGGTGAGGGGGGAGGTAAAGAGCTTTTCCTGAATATGCTGGGCTTTGATGGTTCTCAGTTCAAAATAACCTTCTTGCCAAAGTGGCCCATCTTGGGGCAGCCTGCCCTTGGCCCCTGCCGCTGGAAGGCAATGCCTTGCCCAGAGAAGTAAACGGAATTCAGTCTCCGGGTACAAATGGAGCGCATCCTGCACAGGTGTTTGTGTTGGGCAGGGACGCAGAACCAGGGACTGCTACAGCACACTGAAAAGGGTAGCCAAGGGCCACAAAGACATCCTACTAATGTGTTAAAAGTTGTCCTTTGAGGAGGAGGACACCAAGTCTTTACCCTTCTTTGGGGGACTAGCTTCCCTCCACAGCCCTGCAGAGCTCACCTTACACCCTCTCTTTGAGGTACTGGTCTCATCCCTCCGCTCCCCCGGGGGCCGTCCATCTCCCTCTCCCTGGTGGAAAGCCTAGCCAAGGAGGTTTTCTTTCCAGTTGCATTAGCCTTTGTTTTGGCATCTAGCTAGCTGCACTTCCTCTTCTATTTCAAGTTTTCCCTGGTGACAAGCCAACTGAAGCAGCCCCTCTGGGTTCTCCCTGAGCCCCTGTAAGTAGTGCCCCAAGAAGAGGCTGGGACAGCCATGCAGGGAGCCTGGATTTCTTTGGGATGAGCACACCATTCCCTGGGCTCCTGGGCACCTTTGTTGCCCACCCCCACCCCTAACCTGACCCCAAGTACTGTGGGCTGCCCCCAGTCACATCTGCAAACACTGAGACCTCAGAAGAAGTGACCCCTTATTTGTAACTTTTCCTTCTTTTTGCCAGGAGCTCTGGGCTGGGGGTTAGCTGCCTAGGACCAATCCTGGTTTTGCCATGAATTTTCAGAGAAACTGTTAGAATGTGCGGTATAGATAGTGTGTCTACAGGTCTGAGTGCGACCCTGGTTGCCGTTTACAACCACCTAGTGAGTTTTAAACGCATGCCAAGGGGTGCCTGGGTGGCTCAGTCAGCTGAGCATCTGCCTCTTGGTTTCTGCTCAGGTTGTGATATAGAGACGGAACCCCACATCAGGCTCTACATTCAGCACAGAGTCTGCTTGCCCCTCCCCCTCCCCTGGTTTGCTTACACTTTCTCTCCCTCTCAAATAAATAAATAAGTAAAATCTTTAAAAACAAAAACAAAAACGGGTGCCTGGGTGGCTCAGTGGGTTAAGCCTCTGGCTTCAGCTCAGGTCATGACCCAGGGTCCAGGGATCAAGCCCTGCACTGGGCTCTCTGCTCGATGTCCCCACTTCCCTCCCCTTTCTCTCTGCCTGCCTCTGCCTACTTGTGATCTCTGTCTGCCAAAAAAATAAAATCTTAAAAACAAAATAAAAACGGATAAAATAAAATGAAAAGTAAATGGACGCTGATATCCAGACCCCACCCTACCTCAGCGAAATCAGACTCACCACCAACAGGGACTTAGGGATCAGTATTATCTTAAAGGTCCCAAATAATTTCTTTTTTTTTTTTTTTTACCATATCCATTATTTTTAATGTCTAGCGTTTATAATACGAGGGCCAGAGCTCTTTCCCCACCTCAAGTTTATAAGTTTTCGATTGGCTTGTGAGGCCAATAGGGATACTTCTTCTTGTCTAATTTGGTTTCTGGGAAGGCTTCATTCAGGTCCTCAATGGTCACCTGATCAAACGGAATTATGTTCCTTAGCTTCTCCAGCTGTTTTTCATATTCCACAATCCTGGCCTTTGAGAGAGACAAAAACTCAGCACAACTTTTCACATCTTCTTTTTCTTCAGCGTCCACCTGAACAGTGTATTTATCCTCTGGTACAGGAATCTTCAGGGCATTGAACTTCTTCTCAAAGTCATCTACCAAGCCAGCCTTCGCCACATTGGCCTTGTAGTAAGCCCAGTCGATAGCAGGGGGTTTCTCAGGGAGAGTAGCCAACTTGGAGGTAAGTGTCTCATTCCAAGATTTCAGGGAGTTAGCAATGGCCTTCTGGTTTCGGGGTATGATCTCCCCAAAAGCTACCCAGTCAATGGTTTTTAGAGCAAGTTTTTGCCCAGCCATCTTGAGATCCTTCACCAACCCCAGCTGCCCACGGTCCCAAATAATTTCTAAAGGCAGCCAGGACAGAGTCTCACCCATCCAGAAGTAATCATGCAGGAGAGTGGGTCATTTCGTCAGATAGGCCACACTCCAGAGGTCACCCGGCTAGCCGTGGTGTGCTGGTGAAGGTTTAATGACTGCCTCTCCGTTGGTGGGGAGTGGATGGGAGGGCTCCTGCTGGTGGTCTCCAGAGTGGGAATACTTCCACCTGTGGTCCCTGGGCATTAAGAGACATAATCGCTCCCCCCACCTCTGCACCCCTCCCTCTCTCTGTCCACCCCTACAGCTTTACTGATTACCCCAGGGAACCCTACCCATAATGACAGAATGCATCCACGAAATTCATGTCTCATCATTAGCATAACAAGTATTTTTTTAAGCATTTTATTTATTAATTTGCAGAGAGAAGGAGAGTGCACAAGCAGGGGGAACAGCAGAGGGAGAGGGAGAAGCAAGCTTTCCACAGAGCAGAGAGCCTGATGCAGGGCTCAATCCCAGGACCCTGGTATCATATGCTTATGATATGCAGATGCTTAACCGACTGAACCACCCGGGTGCCCCAGCATAATAGGCATTAGAAATGCACTCTCCTTGGGTGAAATCAGTAGTACTCAAGATATGCAGATTATCTAAAATGAGACACACACACCCGTTTCTTGTTCAGAGGAAAAGAATTTCACTTGAAGATGATGGGTGGGTCTAAATTCTTGAAGATCCCACGTTCCAAGGTACCTGGTTGCCTGATGTGGGCAGCAGTCTCTAGAAGGTTGCGGCTTCCTTGGGTAGACCCTTCGGTCAAGGCGGTAGAGTGCCTAAAAGCAGAGAGCCGGGCCTTCCCTGACTTTACAGAACAGATTGTTGGAGCCAGTTTTGTGGCTACTTGCCAATAAATGTTTGTTTTATAGATATATTTATGGATGTCACAATTTGTTCTGAGATCTGTCTTTTTTTTTTTTTTTTTTAAGATTTTATTTATTTATTTGACAGAGAGAGATGACAAGTAGATGGAGAGAGAGGCAGGCAGAGAGAGAGAGACGGAAGCAGGCTCCCCGCTGAGCAGAGAGCCCGATATGGGACTTGATCCCAGGACCCTGAGATCGTGACCCGAGCCGAAGGCAGCGGCTTAAACCACTGAGCCACCCAGGCGCCCCTGAGATCTGTCTTCATGATAACCTGGCAGGCCGATTGTGGGAGGAGATAACTAGCTGCCACTCTTAGTGGCCACTGCTGCTTATGAGAAAGAACCCAAGGCCATGCGGGACCGACTTGGCTTGCAGAAGTTTGCCTTCCTGCCGCTGGGCAAATGACTGTGCCTCTGGTTCCCCATCTGGGAAACCGTGAGGTTCAACACTTTCTCCTCTAGCTCTAACAACCTAGCGATTGTCCTCATGCACAAATCGGTGAGCAAATGTAGACTGAGCTTCTCCCATGAATCAGGCCCTGCCCCAGTTCTGGGATACGTCCGTAAGCAAGACAACCTGCTGTCTTCTACTGGGGACAGAGTTGTGGGGACACAAGGGACAAGCAAGTGGGCTCTCTGCTCTGCGGGGGACCTGCTTCTCCCTCTCCCTTTGCTGCTCCCCCGCCTGTGCTCTCCTGCTTTCTCTCTGTCAAACAAATAAATAAAATCTTTTAAAAAAATAAATAAATAAATAGAGGGGCGCCTGGGTGGCTCAGTGGGTTAAAACCTCTGCCTTCGGTTCAGGCCATGATCTCAGGGTCCTGGGATCGAGCCCCACATCGGGCTCTCTGCTCAGCAGGGGAGCCTGCTTCCTCCTCTCTCTCTGCCTGCCTCTCTGCCTGCTTGTGATCTCTGTCTGTCAAATGAATAAATAAAATCTTTAAAAATGTATATAAATAAATATATAGAGAGAGAGCATAAGCATGAGTGCGGGGAGGGTCAGAGGGAGAGGGAGAAGCAAACTCCCCACTGAGCCCTCAGCAGGGCTCCACCCCAGGACCTCCTGAGATCATGACCTGCGTGGACCCCCTTAACCGAATGAGCCACCCAGGCTGCCCTGAGTCAAAAATTCTTAAAAGCACAAATTCAGGGGTGCCTGGGTGGCTCAGTTGGTTAAGCAACTGCCTTCAGCTCAGGTTACGATCCCGGAATCCCAGGATCGAGTCCCACATCAGGCTCCCAGCTCCACGGGGAGTCTGCTTCTCCCTCTGACCTTCTCACCTCTCATGCTCTCTCTGTCTCTCTCTCAAAAAAATAAATGAATTTAAAAAAACACACACAAACACAAATACGCATCTCTTTCTTTCTCTCTCTTCCTTCCATTCTTGTCCCAAAGTACTGTACTTTCCAGTCTATATGTTTATTCTCAAGAGGGACTCAGTTGTCCTTGGGTTTTCCTTGACTGTTTTCGGTGCCACCCGCTGGCTCGGACTTTAGGCCACTTCTCTGTCCCATTTGAAGTCTGGTGTCTCCACTTATCCTCTATCAATTATTTGTTTCGCCTCAGGCGCTGAGCTGTGGGCTTTCACGTACTCAGAGCTAAAGTCCTCAAAATCCGTGGGACTTGATCTGATAGATCCCACTTTACAAAGGAGGCTACAGAAGTTCAGAGAAGCAAACTGGCTTTTCTCCATGCGGAATTTCAAGTGTTTTTTGACTCAGCAATCAGGGCGCCTTCTACGTTAATGGAATTATCCCCCAGCTATGCTAGGGTGAAATGAGTTCACTGGGTGGCTTGAAAAGCAACTGGGAACAATACACTCAGCTGAGATACTGACAGTTCCATACTGGTTCGAGTGGAAAATTGAGTTAGTGTAGGTTTCTGCAAAATAGAAGTTCCATGAGATTTCAAGCGCTTTGTAAAGAAGGATCTAACAAGGAAGTCTGGGATGCTGCAGACGTCAGACCCTTTACCGTGGGAACAGAGGAGGCTGAGAGGGGTATGCAGTCTTTCTCAGCTGTTCCTGATTGCATGACTCAGTTTCCCCTAGACACCAGCTGTAACATCTCGGAGAACCAGGATCCTTCAGAATATACTTTGGGAAATGCTGTCCTGTGGGATTGGTTCCTAATCCTTTCAAAGTCGGAAGTGACCTCCTCAAAGTTAAGAGGAAAATCAGAAACAGATTGTTTTGTGCTTGACCTTGCGAAATTCTACAACTCTCTTTGCTGTGATTGTCAGACAACCAGCTCTGTTTGTGATCAGACCTCTTAGGGCCCTGCATGGGGTGAGGGACATGTACTTGATGGCCTTGGGGACCAGGTGAATTCCAGACAAGAGCCTCCTATGAAAGCCAGATGCTCATGCTCAGAGGGGCTTGGGCCATTCCAGCCGTTTTCCCATTTTCTTTTTAATACCCCCTGCCTCCTTCTGTCCCCCAGGAAGGCTGACTGCCCCCCAGACCCCCCCTCCTTCACATCCCACAGCCTCTCTCCTACCCTTGGCTGCTGGACACCTTCTTCCAGCAGCACTCCCAGACTGCTTCCAAGGCCTTCAAAAGCCGCAGGGGACTCAGAAACCTGCTGCTGGGCAGAGGAAACCAAACCACCTGTCCTCAAGGCCCCCTCCAGTCCCAAAGGCCCACTGTGCTCTGCTACTCCCCACCCTTCCTTCTAGAGACAGGATCCTGGACCAGTTATGCAAACGTTTCCTCCCACAGAGGTCAGCCCAGGCCCTCCTTCCTGCTGTCCCCTGTTGTCTCCCCACTGCAGGGCTGCTCCTGACCAGCCAGCTGGAGCTGACATCCCCGGGGGCAGCTGTGGGAGGGTACACGAGAAGGAGGGGGGCTGGGGGAGAGATGTTAGTCGGTTAGGCTAGGTCATAGGGAACTCTGACTGAACGATGGCGCATTCAGGGAGGCCTGTGCACACTTTGGAAGTGATGTGGAAAGGCTTAAGTGTGGTGGCACCGGCTCCTCCTCGGACTCTGAGGCTCTGTCTGTTTGGGGGTAGGGGTGGGGGTAGGGCCTGGGTCAGGGTCTTCAATGCAGCTTTCCCAGCTTGCTTTTTGCCCTGTTCCCCATGACGGGAGGGGGAAGAGAGCAGTGGTGTCCCAGGAGGGCAGGGCCTATGGAGGAAGGGCTGTTGGCCTCCGGAAGGGGCATCTCTGGAGTCCTAAGGGGTGTGGCCCCAGCCTGAACCCAGAAAACCAAGCTGGAGGACCCCGGACCTGGCAAGTGGGTGGGTCCTGCAGGGAATGGTCAATACCCGCTGGCATCCCAGGAGCCTTCTGGCGAGGGGACAGGTTCTGACTGCACACATATGGATGGATGCCCAATTGAAGGGCAGCCCAGGGGAGCATTCGTTGTTGGGGTGCTGGGCTTCAGGTGGGGAGGGCCTGTGTGAACCAGAAGGCCTGTCTCGTGACAGGATTTGCAAGGGGAGGTGGGAGTGTCGGGGGCAGGTAGAGGAAGCAAGATACCCAAAGGTAAGTTCAATATGATCATAGATTTTCCGCAGTATGTACCGCCCCTCAAGGTGCAGCTTGAGGTCTCACCCTTATGAGAAGGGGCCTCAGTTTTAAGAAGAGAGTAGGAGGGCTTCTCCTGAATTGCGAGACCAGCAAGGGTCCAGTCTTTTCCTATACAGCTTGGCTTCCCAGCCAGGGCCCCAGGCATGTCTGCATGGCCTTTGGGACGTCATTCCTCTACAAGTGACAGGTTACATGTCCCTGAAGATGGTGTGAGACTCACCGCGGGCAGCTCGCCCGGCGGCCCCAACGGATGGCCCGCGTGAGCCTTTGCTCCAGTCGCGCACCTGCAGCCAGGCCCTGGCCCTCCCATTTGGCTCCCTGGGAACCTGGGAGAGGATCCTCCCCCTGGTCCAGCCCGGGACGCTGACGGTGAGAGGGCTTCCTTCCTTCCTGATCTCTCGCCTTCTGGACCCCTCAGTGGGGAAACCGAATGCCCTGGCAAGATCTGTTTCCTTTCTCTGTCCCTTCTTTCTGGGATCACCAACCATCCTGAGGGGGGTTTCAGGGCCTGTGGTGGGTTCAGTCGGAAAACCAGGACAGTCCCTAGAAGCCATAACCATTCGCCTAGAACGGAGCGGTTTCCTGGGCTGCGGAATGTAGATGCTAACACCAGAAAAGTCCTGTGCAAAAGCAGAACAAGCTGGTCCCCCTACTTCTTTCCAGCCTTCCCAGCACCTCATAGGAGTTCAGAGTGGGAAGAGCCAGCATAGGCACAGGAGGGAAGACCTGTGGGACCAGTGGAAGGAACTCCTTCAAGGGGGCCCTGGGGTGGGAGCGTAGACGTCTGGGGTATATGGACGGTGAGCTGGGGGCCCAGAAGTGGCCCAGGGGGTAGGAAATATTTGATTCAGAGTCAGACTATGGGGTAGGTCCCATGCCAGCCCAGCCATGCATGAGCCAACTCAGAACGAAGACCTGGAAATGTGAGTTACCCTCCCGGGGACCCTCCTCGTTTGCCCTATTACGAGTGAGAAAAGAGAGAGGTTAGGACATTTTCCCCAGGGAAATATATTCCCCGTTGGGGGAGGGTGATTAGCAACAAAGCAGAACCGAGGTTCTGGAAGTGCCAGAGCTGGGAGGCTCTCGGGGCATCACTGTGTCCAACCCTTTTGTGAACAGACAGAAATTCAGCTGCAAGAGGGTTAGCGCCCAGCTCACGGCCGTGTAGTTCATGCCTTGGGCTCTTGCCTACATGTGGGCTCTTAAAATGTCCTTTAAAAAAGACAAATGTTCTCTTATTTTAATTTGCATTTCCCTGGTAATTAGTAAGGTTGAGTGTATTTTTATATGTTGATTAGCCATTTGTGGCTCTATAAATTTCCTGTTTTTCTCCTCTGCACATTTTCCAATTAAGTAATAGCTTCTTTGAAGCGGGCCATGTGGAGGGCTGACAGGCTGAGAAAATGCCATTCCCACCCTCTCCTCCCCACAGCGAGGGCCCTTCGAGCTCAGACGACTCCAGGCTGGTCTCCCTGTGCTGGGACAGGGGAAGGGGCTTCAAGCTGGCTGCCAGCAGGGGTTGGCCCTGTTGGGGTTCAGCCAAGCATTCTGGGAAGGCGGCCTGGGAACACTGGCTGATGGGGTGTTGGGCCAAGCCTGCATGAGTCACGGGGAGTGGCCGGGTGCCCAGGCAGCACGGCCACATAGTAGCTCCACCTGTCAGTCGAGAGGGCGGGGCAGTGGCTCCCAGAAGCCTGGGTGCTGCTGGGGGCGGGGAGCCTCCGAGGAACCCCGCTCTTGGGGCAGTCTGAGGGTGCCAAGAATGGGATCCGCGGGACACAGAAGTGGGGTCTTAGACTTACTCCATCAGCTATTGAAGAAGAGATAGAAGGCTTCAACACTCAGAAAACATCTCTGTATCTGCGGGTCTGTGCCGAGGAAGGTCCTGCTGTGGGTGGTTGCTGTGGGGCCCCCAGTTTCTACTTTACAAAGTGCTTTCACGCACATGTGAGAGCCCTAGCCACTTCCAGACTTGGCCAGATGTCACCCTCCTTCCCTCCTTCCTAGGCTGTTGGCACCACGAGGCAGGGACTGTCCTACCACCAGCGCCTGGGGGAGTGCCGCGCACGGGGTGGGGTGGGGACCGCTCATGGGACATGGAGGCAACCAGTCAGCTATCCCCTCCCTTGGCCACATGGGCTGACTCACCCTCTGTCCCATTTCAGACTGCAACATCCCGTCCGTCCCTAGGCTTCCACCAGAAATCCAATCACCTGGGCATTCGATGACAAACTTGTGGGGTCACCAGGACCCCTTTCTCCAACTTCCTATGTTTTTCGTCAGGTCATTTCAACTTTCTCTTTCCTGTTTTCTGAGCAATTCAGCTCAGCTGCCGCACGGACTGTCTGTCTGGCTGTCCTACCCACATCCCCCTCGCTGTGCGCTGAGAAAACAAAAGTCCTTCCATGTGCAACATGCGTCTTCTGTCCCACACATGTGCTGACTGAATGGTTGGTTTCTTCTCTCCCCTGGTCATCAGAATAGCGTGATGTGGGACACAAGGCGGGACAGCCTCATGAGAAGACCGTCTCAGAGAGCGTCCCCAAAGTCAGACACTCTCGCAGCCCGTGAGGGTCAGCGCGGGGACTGGAACCCGGGCTGCTTTCTGCCTCCTCCTCCTCCATCACCGCTTCAGCTTCCTTCCCTCCGGCGAGAGGGGATGTGCTCACTCTCCACCTGAGCACGAGGCCCAGAGCATTTTGCAGCGATTGCAGAGAAACCAAGCTAGTCTGGGCTCTGGGAGGGTCAGGTGAGAGGGGCTGGGGAGAGCCCCCTGGCAGCTTAGATAACCGTTCACTATTTACCCCCTAGAACATCGTAAATGCCATGGGGGCCTGGTAATTAAAGTCAGCTCGGGGTAGAGGGTGTCTCTTCCCTCTTCTGTAAAGAATCTAACCCTCCTAGGTCACCCGGGTGGCTCAGTGGGTTAAACATCTGCTTTCCACTCAGGTCATGATCCCAGGGTCCTGGGATTGAGTCCCGCATCGGGCTCTCTGCTCAGTGAGGATGCTGCCTCCCCCTCTTCCCTCTGCATGTGCTCTCTCTCTCTCTCTAATAAATAAATAAAAATCTTAAAACAAAAAAGAATCTAATCCCCCTTTACATTTACCTTCTTGTGAAGTCCAATCACTACCCTGCAGAACGTCCTCCAATTCAGCAGAGCTCACACACCTTAAAATTCTCCCCAGAGATGTGTCTTACGCGCTAGCGCAGTGTGGCTACAAAACGCACGACTGAGCAAAAGTTGCGCGAAACACACCCACCCTCAGGGCCGGATGCATTCTTACATTTTCTCTGTTATCCCTTTGTTTCCACACGAATCGTAATCCACTGCTGCAATTCGTTACTCTAATTCAAAGGGCACTTGATCTTGGGGTCCTGCGTCCAGGCCCTGAGGGCTCCCCGCTGGGCACAGAACCTACTTAAAACACATGAAACAAAGTACAGACAGAGAAACCCCTACTAGGCCCGTTGTAGCAGACAGAAGAGCCACACCTGGACGGGCAACACTTGTTTGTGCAGGAAGTATCCAGGCATGAAGCAAAAGCAAAGCCTTTAGAATCCTGGCTCCAGTGAACTCAGTATCAAGGTTGCTTGACTGAGCATTGACTGCACCGATCCCTTACCGCCCCTGCCAGCTCACTCACTCTCTGGGTAAACAAGGAAGCCTGGAGGGGACACTTGAAGGAGGACCTGAGGCCACAGAGAGCCCTGTACCTCCAAGGGCAAGGACAGGTACGGGGCATCCACTCCCAGTAATATCGGTGTGACCTACAGGACCGAAAGCATGAAATAAGACCTAGTACTTCATTATGTAACTGAAAATCTGTGTAAAAGCTACAAGGCACAAAATAATATTATACATTTACAGTATGTATAACACAGAATATATACACAATATTAAGGTAAAAATTCCTAGGCCTACAGACAGATTTAAGAAAATGTTATAGTTGGACATTTTAATATACTTTTTAAAAAACTCGGATCAACTAAGCAAATAATAATTTCATAATACAGGGGATCAAGTACTACAATCGACATGCTCAATTTAACAGGTATGCTTAGAATTTTTAACATCAGAAATAAAGAACATACATCCTTTTCCTACACCCCTGGAAAGCTTACCAAATTAGCTGTGCATTTAGTCACAGTGGCAACTAATAAATTATACACAAAACTGAGATTTTGCTAACAACATATGCTGATCACAGGCCAATGAAACTAGAAATAATTGAGATTGATCCCCCAATTTCCTCAACTATCTGAAAACTATGAAACATTTTTCTAACATAACTTGTAGATCAAGGATAAAATTGCAATTAAAATAACATTTCCTGGCTAAAATTAACAAGTCAGGAAATGACAGATGCTGGCGAGGATGTGGAGAAAGGGGAATATTCCTACACTCTTGGTGGGAATGCAAGCTGGTGCAACCACTCTGGAAAACAGCATGGAGGTTCCTCAAAATGTTGAAAATAGAACTGCCCTATGACCCAGCAATTGCACTACTGGGTATTTACCCTAAAGATACAAACGAGTGATCCGAAGGGGCACGTGCACCCGAATGTTTATAGCAGCAATGTCCACAATAGCCAAACTATGGAAAGAACCTAGATGTCAATCAACAAATGAGTGGATAAAGAAGATGTGGTATATATACACAATGGAATACTATGCAGCCATCAAAAGAAATGAAATCTTGCCATTTGCGACAACATGGATGGAACTAGAGCGTATCATGCTTAGCGAAATAAGTCAAGTGGAGAAAGACAACTATCATATGATCTCCCTGATATGAGGAAGTGGTGATGCAACATGGGGGCTTAAGTGGGTAAGAGAAGAATAAATGAAACAAGGTGGGATTGGGAGGGAGACAAACCATAAGTGACTCTTAATCTCACAAAACAAACTGAGGGTTGCTGGGGGAAGGGGGTTGAGAGAAGGGGGTGGGATTATGGACATTGGGGAGGGTATGTGCTTTGGTGAGTGCTGTGAAGTGTGTAAACCTGGCGATTCACAGACCTGTACCCCTGGGGATAAAAATATATTATATGTTTATAAGAAATAAAAAACAAAAAATTAATTAATTAATTTTTTAAAATATAAATAAATAAATAAATAACATTTCCTAGAAAATAATGAAATAAACCCCCCCAAATCCATGCATTATAATAAATATGTACACAAAGGCAACATTGACCTCAAATTATTTTTTATATAAAACGGAGACTAAAAATGTATGAGTTCCTTCTAAATTTTAAAAAATCGGGGGAAAAAATGATCAAGCATATTCCCTCCCTCAAAAAAAGCAAGAGGGTAGGAGTCACCTGGCTGGCTCAGCCAGCATAGAGCATGGGATTCTTGATCTCAAGGTTGTGAGTTTGAGTCCTGTGTTGGGCATAGAGTTTACTTAGGGAAAAAAAAAGGTAAGAGTTTAATAACTTAAACTTACAAATCAAGAAATACTGTTATTATGTTATGAAGACATGGACATCAATTTCAGAAAACTAGCTCAAAGAATTGAAATCAGTTGCCTCTGGGGACAGGAAATGGGTTAGGAAGTACTATAAGGAATCACTTTTTATTGTTTTTAAGTTTTATGGTATTGACTTCTTAAACTATATAAATTTATTATTTGGATAAAAATTTAATTTTTTTAAGATTTTATTTATTTATTTGACAGACAGAGATCATAGGTAGGCAGAGAGGCAGGCAGAGAGAGAGGAGGAAGCAGGCTCCCTGCTGAGCAGAGAGCCCGACACGGGGCTCGATCCCAGGACCCTGAGATCATGACCTGAGCCAAGGTCAGAGGCTTTAACCCCTGAGCTACCCAGGCGCCCCTGGATAAAAATTTAATTTAAAAGGTGCCTGGGTGGCTCAGTTGGTTAAGCCTTGGCTCAGGTCATGATCTCAGGGTCCTGGAATCGAGCCCCGTACCAGGCTTCTTGCTCAAAAGGGAGTCTGCTTCTCCCTCTCGATTTGCCCCTCCCCCTGCTTGTGCTTGTGTGCTTGCTTTTTCTCTCTCTAATAAAAAATAAATGAATAAATATTTTTTAATTAAATTTTAAAATTACTTAAAGAGTGAAGGGAAAGTGAACCTGGGAACTTTGACCCATCCTGATACAGTGGAAAGAACACGGATAGCCAGATAGGACTGAGTTTAAATTTTGTCTCTCCTGTTTACCTGTAATAAGATCCTGGGCAGTGCATTTCATCTTTAGGTCAGGATTTCTTCCTTTGTAAAATGGGCACAGAATTATACATCACTATCGGAGAGGACAAGGGTGAGCCTCCCCTCGTGGACTAGATTAGAATTCCCCTCCCAAACCCTTCCCTGGCACAGGCAGGACCCCCAGGCACAGATCCTTGCAGATGAACTCAGCCATCAGCTCCCTGGTTTCGTATTTAGTTAAAATTGTTATTTAGGGGGCACCTGGGTGCCTTAATCGGTTAAGTGTCCGACTCTTGCTTTTGGCTCAAGTCGTGATCTCAGGGTTGTGAGATCAAACCCCTGCTGGGACTCTGTGCTCAGCATGGCATCTGCTTGGGTTTCTCTCTCCCTCTCCCTCTGCTCCACCCCTCCTCTCTCTCTCTCTCTAAAATAAATGAATAAATATTCTTAAAAAATATTGTTGTTTTGGTTTGAGTCTTCCATAAGCCACAACATTTGGGATATTTCCAGAGTCTCAAGGCTCCTGGGCAGATATTAGCCACAGTTTCTATTTTCAAATGGAAAACGGGTTGGTTTGGTTTTTTTTAAATGGCATTAAGGGTATTAAGAACAGATGTCTTTACATCTACATCTACTTTTGAAGAGAAAATCTATTTCTTTATGCTTCAAGCACTGTAAACAGACTAACTGCCGAAATAAAAACCTGGGACAAAATTCAAAATCCTAAGAATAATAAAACCTACCCTTTGTGTTGGTGTAAAGATTCATCCCACTCCTGGTTCCACACCTCGTGGAGCAGAAGGAGGTGTGGAAGGAGGGAAAGTCAGGCATCTGAAAAAGCAGGAACAATACAGTGTGGTAAGCATCCAGTGTGGGAGGAGCAGTTGCCTGGGTCTGAATGTGTTCCGGGAAGGCTTCCAGGAGGTGGTGATGTTCAAAGGAGGCCTGCCAGGCTTAGTGGAAGTGGCCCAGATGAAAGCGTGTGGAGGAGGGTCTCCATACAAGACAAGAGTTGTTCCTAAACTTGGTGAAAACTCAAACCACCCGGAGACCTGTCAAAAGCACTGGTGCCTGGCTCGCACCCCCATACATCCTGCCTTAATTGGGCTGTGGGATGACAGGGCATCAGGAGTTTCCTGAGCTGCCCAGGTGATTCTAATGTGCAGCAAATTGTGGGAACCACTGGCTTGCACCAGGGCGAGAGCCTGTGAGTTTCTGTAAATTGAATGGTGAACCGGAGGAGGCCAGACAGTGGAGTAGAAAGAAGCAGACGGGTTAGGATCTGGGGTGTAGAGTACACAGGAGTAGGTGATAGCGGGGAGAAAGTGAGGGTGGAAAAGCTGGTCAAGTTCAGGTTTCAGAGCAGGGTAACAAGGTAGATGTGGCCCATTTTCTGAGATGCAGACACGGAAGAAAGGGGTATGCCCAGAAAAGCCGGCTGCTTGGAGGTGGTGCGTGCTTATTACAAGGAAGTTTGGCTAAATAAGTAGTAACCCTGGCTGTGGTCAAGGTCACCATCACCATCATCACCATCCTCAACCTGATCTGATTCAGAGGCGGCTGCCTAAAGTCCTCGTGGCCACAGAGAGTAAAGCAGTTATGTCGCCCTCTAGTGTCGGTGTCTGTGTACTACAGGTACTCAGGCAGCAGCCAGCACGTCTGCTGGGCAGGTGGGGGCGGGGGGGGGGGGGGGGGGGGGGGGGGGGGGGGGGGGGGGGGGAGGGGAGAGGGGGTGAGACAGCCTGGGCCTAGGGAGGAGCAGAGAGTAGAAGTAGGAGCTCGGATGTGGGTAAGACACTGTCTGCTCTTAATGCTCAGGCCAGGATTTCCCAAGGGAGCCCCATGCTCTGCCCAACTGTGAGTCAAGGTCTCCTTTGGATGAGCTGCTGTCTCTCAGTAGTGCTCTCGTCATTGGAGGAAGCCCTGGACAGAGGAAAGGGCTCTGGACAGGGAGTCTGGAGGCCCCGGTCCAAGGCACGGCTCTGCTCATCCTGGCTGACTGACCTCAGGGGAGTGCCTTGCTTGGGCACCAGCATCCTTATCCAAACTAGGTGCTTCTGAAGGGCTAAGATTGTGTGCATCAATGACCACACTGGGGGCAAGACTAATATTTTCTGTCCAGAGAAGAGACAAGGGGCCAGCCAAGTGCCTGTGAGGAGCAGAGAGCTTGTGCCCCAGAAGGCTTCCTGGAGGTGGTGGCATTCCATCCAGGCCTGAAAGGAATTAATAGATGGTGTCCACGGCAAGACACCCACCCTTGGGACATTCAGGAGAAACCTACCACATGGTAAGACAAGAAAGGGTATGGGCTCCGGAGTCAGATCAGTCTTTCACTGTTGGCTCCGCTGACTACGTGACCTCGGACAAATTATTTAATCTTTTTGAGCATACAGTCCCCTCTATGGAATGGGGATATAATAAAATAGCAACAACAAATGCTTAGTTAGTTCTGTGTGCCGGGTACTATTCTACATATTTGCATGTATTAACTAGTTTAATCCTCACAATAATCCTATGAGGTTGTATAACTAACCCCATTCCACAGATGAGGAAGATGAGGCACAGAGAGGTTGTACAACTCATTCAATCCCTCGGCTCATGGGTGGTGCCTATCTCTGCATGGTCTATACTGAAACAGGTGAGCTCTTTGGCAGGACCCAATCTCCAGGGTGGGCCAGTGTCAGGGAGGGAATTTCACGAGACAGGAAGCGACGTTCTCCAGCAAGCATCAAGAACAATACAGGATATTTGTGATCACATCATGATACCCCATGCTCCCCGGGACTTTCCAGATGGGACCATGCAGGCAAGGAAGGGCAAGAGCTCTTACAACTGGCTTCTTCCCACCACCTCCCCATGAGCACCACAGTGCCAAAACCCTAAAAAGGAAGACATTCCCTCTCCCGGCTTCCTGTGCAGCTAAGGGTGTCGTGTGACCTTGTCCTGGCAATAAAATATGAGGGGCATCTGCTAAGAAGGTCCTGGGAAAGGTTTTCCTTCTGGCCAAAAAAGAGAAGTCTGGAAGAAGAGTTCTCTTCCTTTCTGGGACAGGAAAGCCGTTATGCAGGGACATGATATTTGGAGCTCTTGCAGCCATCTTGCAGGCATGAGGCAAAGACCAAGAAAAATAAAAATTCCCCAAGAGTGGGGCAGCTGAGTGGCTCAGTTTGTTGAGTGTCCAACTCTCGATTTCGACTCAGGTCATGATCTCTGGGTCATGGGATCCAGCCCTGCATCGTGCTCGGCCCTCAGTGGGGAATCTGCTGGAAATGCTCTCTCTCCTTCTCCTTCTGCTTCTCCCACCTCTAAAAATAAGTAAAAAAAAAAAAAAAAATCTTTTTAAAAAAATTTCCAAAGAGCTTTGAAATCATTAGGCTATTTAATAAGAGATCACCTACCTCTGGACTTCTGGTCATGTGATAAAAATAAGCCCCCATTTGGTTAATCACTATTACTTACAGTAAAAAGTATTCCCAATATTTTATCCAAGTTATTTCAATGTGTTCATTCCCTTGTACAATCACTCATGTATTTAATCAGCAAATACCATTGAGCATATGCTATGTGCTAATTACAATAGAGGGTAGAGAACTATGGCTATGATCAAAACGGACATAATTCCTGGCCTCATGGATTTCTCAGCTTGGCAGGGAAAATGCACTTTGAACAAGTGTGGTGGGTTGGGATGTTAACAAGAAGGGAAGTGAGGAAAGCTGTCAGAGTACAGGACAAAGAGAGCTGGCCAGGGTGAGCATCCAGGAAGTTCTTGAAGGCTGATCTATCATTTAGGGCTAAGGTCTATAGTAGAGCCCAAAGGATGGTGCCTCAAATAAGAGAAGCTTTTTTGTTTTGTTTTCTTTGTCTTTTCCACATAACGGTCCTGCGCTTTGCCACCTCCAATATGGGGCTCTCCTCTCCGGATTCAGGATGGCAGCTCCTGCCCTTGTCATCCCCAGAGAGCGGAAGGGGAGAATGGAAGCGAAGGGCAATCAGCTCCTTCTTTAAAGATGGCATCCTACATGCTGAGGTTGTGGATACGTACTTGTATATGGGCCCTGTCCACATCCCATGGCCAGATCTTAATCCTGGGACCACATCTAGCTTGGAAGGGAGGCTTGGAAATGTAGTCATTTGCTGGGCAGCCAGGTGACAGCTAACACTCGGGGACGTCCTGTTGCTGGAAGGAACAAGGGGGACGTGGTCCTGAAGGAAGGGTAGCAGTCGTACCTGGGAGAGGAGGGGGGTGATTTCCTTCTACCCTGAGAGCAATAGGGGGCCATCAAAGGGTTTCCAACAGGAGGAGTATGGTCAGATTTGTATTTTTAAAAGACCACTGGGATGGAAGATGGAGTGGAGGGGGCCAGCAGGTAAGACCGTATACAATGAGGAGGCTAGTGTCGAAACTCTAATGATGACAGTGACCCGGGCCCAGTGAGGATGGACAGAGGGCATGTGGATCCAGGCACATATTTGACCAGTTGAAAATAAGCTTATAACAAAGTATGACAAAGACTGTATGGGATTCCAGTGTGAGTTGAAGACACATGACATGTGTATTCATCCCTGCTTTCCCTTGGTTGGGGATCTTCAGAATCCCTTAGCCTCGTGACGTCATTTCTGCAAAACTACATGCGAGTAACCCCAGCTGATACCCTGTGGGCCAGTCAGCTGTCATTTCTAGGAGAGCCAAAGCTGTCACAGGGTCAGGCTATGCTCCCCAGTGCTGGGGTGAGTCGGGGAGGGGACATGTTGCAACACTGAGAGCCCAAACCAAGAGGGCCCAAGCCCACCTGTCGCAGAATCAGGCGTGCTGTGAATAAATGTGTTTCATGAAAAGGGTGCCTGGATGGCTCAGTCCGATGAGAGTCTGACCTCTCAAGTTTGAGTGAAGCCCCACATCAGGCTCTTGGCTCAGCAGGGAGTCTGCCCTTCTCCCCCTCCCTCGGTGTCCCCCACCTCTGCTCACATGCATGCTCTCTCTCTCTCTCTCTCTCTCTCTCTCTCTCCAAAATAGATAAATAAATCTTTAAAACTAAACAAAACAAAAACACGGCCCTTTGGCCCCAAGAGCACATGCTGGTGTCTCTCTCCCCAACAAAGTAGCACTTGAGGGACGCTTGAGGGACCAGTTAGGTGACTTCAGACAACATGTCCCAGAAAGGACATTCAAGGCTCTCCCCAGCGGCCTCCACTCTTCCTCTCCTGCCTCATTTCTGGAGCCGGAGATGGATGTTCCCATCATCTTCATAGGGAAACTTAGCTTTAGTGTCTCTTACCTTTCTCTGCCACTCTTGAAGGGTGAAATGACAATATGGTTTTCACTTCCTAGGAAGAGCTGAAGGTTAGAGTCTCCGGGCCTTTGGGGAAAGCAGGATGGTCTCTTCGATGGCTGGTGTTCTGGGCTTCACCAAAGTTGCCATGGAAGAGTGAGAAGCATGGTGAGGTTTGGAAGGAGAGACTGTGAGCTTCCAGAAGCAGAACTTCCTTAAGAGGATGGGGAGGAGGGAGGGCTGTGGGGCCAGGAGAAGTGAGCATTCCATCCCTGTCCCTGGCGGGGCCCCAGGAGGCATGACCCAGTGTGGGGAGGTGGGGTGCAAGGATGGATCACTGGGACCTGATCCCCAGTGAGCCCCAAATTCTCAGGTCGCAGGTGTGTCTCAGAAGTGACAATCCCCTGCTATCAAGGACCCTGCGGAAACAAGAAGAAGCAAGAAGAGGCCTCTCCAGAGTGACATGTGTGCATGAATGGCCAAAAATGATCACACCCCAGGTGACCTGGCACTATAGACAGCCCCAGCGTAGGGGGGATGGGGGCCCCGGAAGAAATAAACCTGGATTTCCCTGCCAGAGAGGTTTGAGAGAATGAGAGAATGAGGAAATGGGACCTATCTGGCACTGTGTGAACTGTGATTTAGTTCACTGTGGGAACTGAGATTTGGGCTTAATCTATCTCCTAGTCCTTTCTGTCAGAACTCTCTACTCCAGCCAGGCCAGTCTGACCTTTCTGTCCAAATGGGGGTTCATTCCATGTCCCAACCTTCATTACTTCCAAGGACCACTCAAGGGGCAGCACCCCCTCACTCCCTGCACCCCCCAAAGTCCTCTCCCTTCCTTTTCTGAAGCTTGAAGTTCATGGTGTCACCCATTTAACAGATGGGTAGGGTGAGTTATCTGGTTCCGCTGGGACTTGGCTCCCCAGGTTGGCCAGGAGCTTCCTGAAGGTGGAGACGTGACCCTTTCTCCTAACCCTGGGCTGATCATTGGTGAGCCCCTGCCCGGTCGAGAGACCTCTGCCAGCCTCTACTCACCTTATCCCTGCTCCCACACTTGCCGCCACACGTGCCAACACCCCATCTGTAAGACCTAGGCTCCCCCTGGGATGACCCTGCTGTCCCACCAGCAGGTAGCTGTTGTGATGTCCCCTCCTAGGACAAGCCTTGCCCACTTCCTCCTCCCCCTGCCATAGATGGGCAGATTTTGCTGAAGCTTGACGTGGACAAATGGCCCCGTTTTGTGTTAAGAGCCTCTGAGCTCTGTGTACGCCAAGACCAGGGCAGATGTAAACACTGGCTGCCTGTCTTCCCCAGCTATATAAACTGCAGGCTTTCAGGACAAGGCATTGCCCCAGCACATTCGCGGTGTTTAAAAAAAGTGTCAACCCCAGCTCATGCTCTTGGCACAGGCCGGCTCTCCCAGTGAAGTCCCGGATTCCGGGCCACCGATGAGCGGGCCCAGGGAGCAGCAGGTACAGAGCTCCTCTCCCGCAGGGGCCAGCCTGGGTCCCTCTGCTTTCTGGATAAAGGGTAGCCATCCATGAAGAATAAGTCCTGTGAAGACCCCGATGTCTCCCCAAGTCCCCACTGAGCTACGAAGACATGTTCTTTCCCTTTGAAGTTTTAGATCCTGTGCAAATAAGAACATTACTCCCTTCACCCCCAACACACTGATATTTTCAACTTTTTTTTGCTATTCATCCTTCATTAATTCACCTGCTGTTTGTGGAGTACCCACTTGGTGCTAACTGCTAAATGTTATACTGTCCCACCCACTCCACGCTGTCTCAAAGCCCACATGAGTGTTCATCCCATTGGTTTAAGGCTTTCATACCTTGTCTGTATATCCTAGATATTGATGATTGATAGATAGATAATAGATAGATAGAAAGGAAGAATTCCTCAGCCCTCAGCCCTGAGTCATATTTTAAATGTAACTCATCATTTTCATTCAACTAACACTTAGAGGACCCCTACAATGTGCTGGCCCCTCTCCTAGACACTGGACGTAAGACACAATCCAGGCCAGCCATGTGACAAGGAGCTGACCACAGGCCTTGAAAGAGAGGAGACAGACAAGCCAGTGGAGACTGTGTCAGACAGAGGCGACCAGGGTTGGGTTCCAGGCAATGGGGTCTGGGGCAGTTCTTCTCCTCTCGGGGCTCCCAGCCTCTTCTCCCAATAAGGAACAAGGTTGGGGTTCCTCTTTGAATTTCATGGACCGAGAAGATTAGAAACTTAACCGATGGAACCGCGGAGGTCACCAAGATTTTATTCCAATGAGTAAGGAATTTTGGAGAAAAAGGAGACAAGCCTTACACCTGCCATCTGCTGTCACATTATTTCATCCAAGAAAGGATATTTTAGCCCCGAGGCAGGAAGGGTTAGTCTCGGAATGAAGGCGGGCCTCGCAAACCGGATTCACTTAGCTGACGCAACAGCTCACTGCCTTGTCATTGCTGTCCTCCTTCTGCCTGGTCCAGGTGAACCCGGGCCTCCGTGACCCAAGCACTCAGTGTCCTGCGGTGGACCAAGTGGCCAAAGCCCAGCACAGTCGCTAGGCTGAAGACATGGTCAGATGACTTCCAGTGACATCTCTCAGACACCGCTGACAGGGTGCCCAGACCACATCGCTTCCTGGAATCCCCTTTTCTGTTCCCTCCATTTCCCTCATCCCCACAGCTGTCCATCTCACCTTCTTCTCCTCTAGACCCCCGAAAGCAATTCCTTTCCCATCTCTAGCCGTCAAGCCCCCATCCTGGGGCCAGGCAGCATGAAGCCCACAGAGCACTCACGAGCACACGCCCCATGTCATGGGAGAGGCTGCTGTTCCACCATGGGGGACATGGTCCTGTGCGTCCCAGATCCCCTGCGAGCCTCTGGCATGCTACCTATACTGTCCACTGTCACTGGCTTCAGCCATTGCCTCGACTGCAGAGAGCTGCCCTGTCCAAGGTCCCGCCCCTTCTTAGGGCAGCCTACAGGCATCAATGGCTGGCTGGCCACCTTTGTGCAGCACAAGGCAAAGCTAAAGGGCCACTCTAGTTCAGAGCAACCGGCCAGATGGGATCAAATCTCATCTTAGCTCCTCCTCCACCCGCTCTGGCTTTCCTCCCCTTCCTTCCCCAGGGGAGCTCCCGAAGCGCTCTCTAACACCCTCTAAACCCTTGCCTCTAAGATCAGAATCAGCTCCGCCGATTGGCCAGAACCCATGGTCAGCCTTTCCTGCCATGTGTCCTTCCCATACACAAACCTCCATGAGCAAACTGGAGGCTTCATTTGTCCAGAAGAGCTAAAGGACCTTAGAGTTCTTTTCCTATGAACACAAAGCCTATCCTTCCAGACGCTTGTCTAGTGATGGACTCGGCGAGTCAGCCCTGAGAAAGCAAGGACGCAGGTGCAAAGCTGCAAGATTTAGGGGTGAATGAAAACCCTTAGATTTAATAGTTCCAAAGTTGAATCCCCATCCATGGAAGGTGGCAGGCTGTCACGGGAGGGGGACCAGGTGCTATTTTGGGACTTCTGGACCTGATGATGTGCTCTCAGGGTCCCAGCCCGGCACTGTGCTTGCCCCTGAGGATCAGCAAATTCTGGCTGCCGGGGAGCAAGAGACAGAACAGCAAAGAGACAAAGGAGACAGAAACAAGCCTGCAAACTAGTGGGTGCTGCTGTCATCGCCAGAGAGAGCAAAGGCCCATCCAGAAGGGACAGACGTCTGGAGGTAGGTGGCCAGCTCCAGAGAGGGAACAGGCCTCTGTCCCCTGACCTGGCTGGGGCTGAAGCCACTTGTGTCCGGACCCGGCACTGGGAGGGCCCCACAGTGCAGGTGCCAAGGCGAGGAGCAGGGACCCTCAAGGGGCAAGGCTGGATCCCCCGAGACCACACACGCTGGGTGCAGCAGCCTCATGGGTCTGCCCCAGCTGGTGACAGAGAGCCCCCTTCTGCTGTCATGGGGGCCACACCCTGCCCTGCTGAAACTGCCCCCTACCTTCAGGGTCCGCACCCCCACAGGTGTGCACAGGTGCGCGTGTCTGGGTGTGTGCACTTCCACACGTCAGCCACCCACAGTGGCTCAGACACAGCGTCGCGTGGTCTCCCGCTCCCCCCCCCCCACCCCAGGCACAGAGAGAACCACCAAGAGCAGACGCCTGTGCAGCCCTCTGGCCTTTCTGGGGTTCACAGAAGAGGCAGCAAGCCCCCTCCTTGTCCCAAGAACTTGCCAGAAGCACTCTGAGTTCTGTCTTCTCCCACCTGCCGAACCCTGAGCCAACTACCGGGTCCCCTCTGGGGCTACAACTCCCTGTCCTGCTTTTTCCCCATGTTAACTAGGCTTGGCGTACGTTATCTCATTTAAAGCTCGTAAACACATTGTGAGATATGCCCTGATGTGTCCTATCTCTGTTCAGATGACAAAGCTGAAGTTCGGTAACCTTAAGAGGCTTGCCTGGAATCACACAGCGAGTCTCAGCCCCAGCCCAGCTCCCAACGTGTGCTCCTGATCACTTTCTAGATGCGGCCCCTGGCCTGGGCTGGCCGAGAGTGTAAACACGCCCCCCCCACCCCAGGATGGTGCCTCCATGCCAGCCCCCACCCCTGCCGTCCCCTCTTCCCCCTGGATCTCTCCCTGCTCTGGCACCCAGTCCTAAATCTTTTCTCGAGAGTCAAGGCTGCGCCATCCAAGCAGGGGGTGGGACGAGGGGCGGGAGCTAGAGCTGAACCCCTGCCAAGGCCCTCAGCACCCTGCTGGGGAGAGCAGCTCCGAGGGCTGGCAGTTAGCAGAATGGTGAGCGTGTCCCCGACCGCAGGCCAGCCTGCTCCCCAAAGCCTGGAGGAAAGCCCGCTGTGCTGTTGACCCGTGGAATCCAAAGGCTGCTGCTGTGTGCTCATCTGATCCAGAACGTTTCCAAAATGGAGGAGCCTGGGTTGGAGTCCTGGTTTGTTACCCACTTACTGAATGAGCTGGGCTGGGGACGTCCCCTTTTGGAATCTGTCCTTCGTTTCTGCAGGAAAGTAGTTGATTGATGATTGACAACGATGTTCCCTGCTCTGAAACTGTGTCTTGGATTCTAGAGTTCCATGGGACATCTGAGAAGTCTGGCCAGGACATGGGAGTCTGAAGGGTGAACGGCTCTGGACCCGATGCTCTACTCAGCCCAGCTCGCCTTCACGTGAAGCTTGGGAGTGACCCCTGTCTCCCCGAGTGCCTGGCTTTGCACCTACTCCTCTCTCCCCCACATACTCCCGCAGCCAAGAGGATTTCTCTTCCGTAGCACATCCAGGCAGGGCACCAGGGCTCAGGAGGAGAGAGGAAGCAGGCCACTTGTCCCAGACCCAGGGACAGCCATGGGGGCCCATGTCATTGTGACTGACGCCAACATCTCGTCCAGCCTTGAGAGCAACACCACGGGCGTCACAGCCTTCTCCATGCCCAGCTGGCAGCTGGCACTGTGGGCCACCGCCTATTTGGCCCTGGTGTTGGTGGCTGTGATGGGCAATGCCACAGTCATCTGGATCATCCTGGCCCATCAGAGAATGCGCACAGTCACCAATTACTTCATTGTCAACCTGGCCCTGGCTGACCTGTGCATGGCCACCTTCAACGCCCCCTTCAATTTCGTCTACGCCAGCCACAACATCTGGTACTTTGGCCGAGCTTTCTGCTACTTCCAGAACCTCTTCCCCATCATGGCCATGTTCGTCAGCATCTACTCCATGACCGCTATCGCCGCTGAAAGGCAAGAGGGGGCCGTGGGGGAGCTGGGGGAAAGGGTCTCACTTGGTTGGGGCTCAGACAGGGCTGGTGACGTGCCTGCAGTCACACAGCAAGTTAAGAGTAGAGCTCAGGGAATTGCCTCCCGGCCACATTGTGATCCAAGAGGATGCCTCTGGAGGACGGGAGACTGTGGAGCCAAGGCAGGCAAAGCTAAGGTTAGACATAAGAACTTAGTACTGGACAGTTGTTCAAGGCCATAGGGAGAGAGCGGCTGTGTTTAGGGACCTACTGGAATGTTCTTCTCTGGAGCTGATCTTTTTTTTTTTTTTTTTTTTTTTGGTGTCTTTCATTACAAGGAAATTGTTTATATTGATTTCCTATTCCTAGGTAGAGGATATGGGGGAATTGAATATTGCATACAGTTACTGTATAATTATAATGGGTCCAGTTTTCTCCTGATGCTGTTCTCAGGGTGCTGAGGGATCCGTGGACCATGTACAGTCCTTCTGAAGCTGGCTGGGGCCGGCAGGGCACAGTTTGGACTCAGAAGGGGACTGTGTGACCCTGGGGGAGTCCAGTTGAGACAGACAGCAAAGGAAAAGGGACACAGAAAGACACCAGGTGCGTGTAGGAGATGGGACGGGCCTGGGACCCTCAGAGACACAGACCCCTTGTCAGGATGGTTTGAGGCAGCATGAGCCCCACTATCCCCCATAACCCCCCCTAGTCTCAATCCCCCCGCCAACATGTGGCCCAACAACACGTAATGGCTGGCTTCTCTGCTCTGGGCTGTTTTTCTATGGAGTTTTCCTAAATTTGAGAAATGGATTTCTATCCATTAAAAATGAAAAGAGAAGTGTGAAAACCGTTTGTGTGGGCCACGCTTCTGTGTTTGTACCTGGGACATGAGGATCAAGACAAGTAGGATTGCCAGCAAGTCGGGCACAGGGCCAGGGGCCCAGAACCCAGAGCTCTCTGTTCTCAGGAAGGGCACATCCCTCATCCGACCTCAACCCCTCCCCCCACCAGCAACACCTCAGTCCCCCTGGACGTTTCGGCAAGTCCACTAATATTTCCTTTTCATTCACTCGACAAGTACTGGAGTGTTCCCTCTGTTTCAGGCACTGGGGGGATATATGTAGTGGAAAAATAGTCCTGGAAATCAGGCCTCGTGGAACTTCCATTTTAAAGGGGTGTGGGGGGCAGTGGGGGGCACACGGACTGGAGGGGGTGAGGTGGGAGCCAGGAGACCAAGCAGGAGGCTGCTGGTAATAATCTGGATGGGAGAGGACGGTGTCCAGAGATTGGGGTGGTAATAGTGAGAACGCATCCGTTCATTTCTTCATTCCCACGGTTCCATGCCCACCGTGTACAGATCCTGTTCTGGGCATTGGGGAGACAAACAGATAAAGACACCTGCCTGGTAGGGATTTAAACAATAAGTGCATGAAGAAATGGTATGTTGTATTTTGAGGTCATGAGTGCTGTGGGAAGATACCAGGGAAGGGCAAGGGGGCCCGAGAGGCCAGGCTGTGTCTTAGGCTGGGGGCAGGCCGTAGGGCCAGACAGGGTATGGAACCGGCCCTTCTATGGGGTAGGATTGGAGCAAAGATGGAAGGAGGAGGGGAGAGAGAGAGTGAGCCCCATTAGCTGCGGGAAAAGAACATTCCAGGGGGCGGGCACGGCAGCAACAAAGGTCCATGGCAGGATCGTGCCTGGTGTGCATGAGGAGCCCCAAGGCAGGCTAACCTCAAAGAGACAGTGTGGAAGAGCTCAGGGCACAGGGAGTCAGTGCTCCTCTTGTGCCCCAAACACCAGGATGTGAACTGCCCAGGGCAGGGCAAGGACATCCGATTGTCCAGTCCTCGTCTCAAGGTTTGGATCAATCCCAGAGAGGAAGGCCCAGGCATCATCCAGGACGAAAGCCACTTCTGGTGGATTGAAAGGGAATAAATACATGGGACTAACCATGCTTTCACACTCTAATCCCCACCAGTCTGCAAGCCTTTCTCAAACATCTCGCTGCCCTTCCACACAGCCACAGGTGCACAAATGACCGTCTGCCCACTTTACAGAAGAGGAAAGAGAAGCTCGAGGGGGCTCGGGTGGTTTGTTTAAGACTCTACTGTTGGAATGTAGCTTAGTCAGGATTCAGATTTAGATCAGTATGAATCCAAAGTCCCAGACCTGCCCCTCCACCAGCAGGGTAAGAAGAAAAGCTCCCCCTCCTTCCCGCCCCACCTCCTAGAACAACAAGGGAGCCCAAGCCCCAAGTTGACCTACTAGTCACTTGCCTTATCTGTGGGGAAGGGCACTGAGGAAAATGGCCTCTCTTCTTGCCCTGCTGAGACCCTCGTCCAGGGTCCAGGACTGCCGAGGTCTGGAGCAGGCCCCAAGCCCAGCTACAGTAATAGGAGAAGGTCAGTGTCTCGGGGAGAAGGTCAACAATCATCTAGCCTAGACGCGCGTTACCCATGACCACGAACTGTGCACAGAAATCCCAAGGGTTAAGAGCTTCTGTGGGAGTTAAAAATCACCATTATAAACAGAGGCAGCACACCACATTTTGCTGGGACCCCAGCAGTGCCTGGGACAATGTCAAATTGTCAAATCAGAGCTACCTCTGCTGTGCAGAAATTTCCAAGTATCGCCAGTAACCATCACTACTTAAAAATTACCATGGGTTCCAGACCTCCTGCTAGATCCTTTTGTTTAGTGGGTTGATAAAGAAATGTGTGTTTTGCTTTGCCCCAAATCTAATTTTTATATATGTAAAGATTCTATTTATTTGAGAAACAGAGAGAGAGAGGAAAGGAGAGGGAGAGAGAATCTGAAGCAGACTCTGCACTGAGCGCAGAGCCCAACACGGGGCTTGATCTCACGACCCTGAGATCATGAACTGAGCCAAAACCAGGAATCAGATACTTAACTGACTGAGCCACCCAGGCATCCTTACTTCATGTTTGGATAACTGTATTTTAGGATAGCTGGTTGTCTCTCTAATCTCGTGTAATTTATTCCTGTAAAAACCGTAATCTGTGGAGGGCCCATGGACCTTATTGGATGGCCAACAGGTCCATGATACAAAAAGAGCCCCAACCTAATCCCAAACCCTTCCTCTTCCAAGGCAGCAACTAAAGCCGTATGGGGGCACAGGTCGTGTCCTGGGTCTTTGATGGATAGAGCTCTTCGGGTCCTTTGACCTGGGAAGCAGGTGGCTACCCCAGCTCCCCATCCCTGGTCGGGGTCCCAACCCATGAGGCCTCAGCCCCACGAGACTGCAGAACATTCCCACAGTGGCTGTGGGAGAGAGGGGCTGGAAAGTGCATCGGCCATGTGCAGAGGGCCTTGAACGCTGAGTTTGAAGGTTTGGACCTGCTCTGTCTGATATTGTAACTAGAGCCATATGTGCCTATTTACATTTAAATTAATGAACATTTAAAATTCAGTTCCTCAGTTGTATTAGTCATGCTTCTGGGGTTCATAGCCACGTGTGGTTAGTGACTTCTGCACAAAAACCGGACATACAGAGAGCATGTCCACCACCATAGAAAGCCGGGCGGTGCTGGTTTTGGGCTTTGTCCGGGAGACTGTCTGCTTCTGCTGAGGTCTCTGCGCACAAGCAGGGCTGGCATAGGGCCAAGTGGCTCAGCTGGGCTGAGCTTCAAGCAAATGTCCTGAGAGGACTTCCAGTGTGGCCGCACAACTCTCTCATGTCAGAGGGAGGTGGTGAGGTGGGCCTGGGCTGGGGTTTCAGGGGCTAGGGCTGTGGGAGAGTCACCAGCCTGGATAGCTCTCTGCAAGTCCCTAGCAGTGGTGGGGGGTGGAGGGGAGTGGGACTACGGGGTCCTGGAGAAGGGGATGGGGGTTGCTCTGATGGGAGGATGCCCATAGCTCACACAGCCCTCTGCTCATAGGTACGTGGCCATTGTCCACCCCTTCCAGCCACGGCTCTCGGCCCTGGGCACCAGAGCGGTGATCGCTGGCATCTGGCTCCTGGCTCTGGCCCTCGCTTTCCCCCAGTGCTTCTACTCCACCATCACCATGGACCGAGGTGCCACCAAGTGTGTCGTGGTCTGGCCGGAGGACAACGGCCGCAAGACGCTCCTTTTGTAAGGCCTGGGGGGTGGGGAGCATGAGTGTGTGTGTGTGTGTGTGTGTACACGTCTGTGTGCATGTGTATGTGCAGGTGCATAGGCTTGAGAATGTACATGCTTGTGCATATGCACTTGGGGGTGCACGTGCGTTTTTGAGGGTGTTTGGGATTATGTGAGTCCATGTGTACACCAAGTGACACTTAGCCCTTCCTGAGAGTCAGGCTTTATATACACGAAGCCAATCAATTTTCCTAACACTATGGGGCACGCAGGTCTTATGATTCCCATTTTTCAGAGGAGTAAAACAAAGCACTAGAAACCAAGTAATACACCCACGGTCCCACAGCTGGAAGGTGGTGACGCAAGGGCTTCAATCTGGGCAGAGCCATTTTGGAGCGCCACCCCCTTCTGCGCCACCCCGCCACTCAGATAAGGACAGAGACGTCCTTAGGTGAGGGTATGCATATGGTACTACTGAGCGGCCAGGATGCACCCACGTGTGTGTGCACGTGTGTAAGAGAGGGTCCAGGAGCATGTCCGTGGAAGTGGGTGTGCTCACAGGTGTGTGGAAATGTGTGTAGGGGGTGTGTTTGGGGGAGGGCACTGTACATGTTCAGCCACAGAGGGTCAGTGTATTGAGGCGGAAAGGGCAGGTGTTTTCTGGAAGCTGCCTGTGCCGGTCTCCCGCTGAGGACCAGGCAGAAGAACTCAGACCTGGGCTGGCCACCGTGGAACCCTGGGTAAGTTCTTTCCTCTCCGAGCCTCGGTTTGCTACGTTCTGGCTTCCGGATGCCCAGGCATGCGACTAGGTCATTTAGCAGAGGGACAACAATTGGTTGAGGTTTGGAACGCAGTCGTTGGGAGTCCTGCTCTGTCTCCTGCTGGCTGGAGGACCCTTCGTAGTCACTTTGGCCCCCCTCTCACGTGGGGATCCTAAGACCACTCGCTGGGGGGTGCTGCGAGCATGGGTGAGCCAGGCCACTGAGCCGTTAGCGCCGCTCCTGGCCTCGAACGAGCACCCAGTATGCGGTAGTTTAAGCAGGGAACAAATGAGAGCGAACCTGGAGGTGGCCCATTTCGCCCAATAGAGACCCAGCAGCCAGAGGCCGGTGGATGTGCCCCCTGTGGGCGCCTTGCGGCCAGGTCACCGCAACAACACAGGCCCCGCCTCCTTGAACACCCCTCCCCCAACGTCCCTCTCACCCCCACCCCCCAGCCCCCAACACCGGCTCCGTCTGCCCCGAGCACCGGCCAGAAGAGGGTCCCGCTGCTGCGTGGCCTTCAGTGCTACGGAAGAAGCCGGAGAAGCCCGTTCCTGGGGACTGATGAGTTTCGAGGGCGGGTCCTGCCGGGTCTCTGCCTTCCCTCTGCACCCCACCCTGCTCCGAAGGTCTGGTCGCTCCAAGGCTAGTGGCCTTGTAGGGAAGGCTCGGGGACGTGTGGAGAGCAGAGTATTTTATGGATGACCGCTGAGGGGCAGTGTTTCTCCACCTTATTACAGGCCTTTCTCCCTGAGAGGTGGATCAGTAATAAATAACTCTGGGGACCCAGCACCAGTTTTGCGGGGATGGTGAGTTCCAACCCTGATTCAGGCACCAAGGGAAAACAGGAGGGCAGACGTTGAGCTAGGAAGGCGATACTTTGGTGTTACCTAGAATTCTGCGAGGGTATGGGGAAAGCCTGGTTTTATGTGTGCAAATGTGCTGGTTTTGTTGGAGGCGCTTCTGAGATCTGGAAGGGGGTTGCATTCTCACAATCTCCCATCCTGGGTGTGTAGGCACCTGATGAAATTACAAACGCCCTGTCCAGGAAAACGCACATAGACCCCCAAAATCAAAATACAAAAACGCCCAGGCTCTGAGAGGAGGCAGTCCTTATTTGTGGCAGACCCCAGATGATCCCCAGGGCTCCTTGGTGCTCATTTCTGCATAGGAACCTGGCCCAAGTGAATTCCTATACTGAACCATGTCCCAAGGAAAGAATGTCACTCATACTTGGGAAGGATCTTAGTGATTACCTCCTTGTTTTACAAATGGGGAAACTGAGACCGAGGGACAGGTCAGACTTGCCTGAGGTCACACTTTTTTTTTTTAATAAAGATTTTTATTTATTTGACAGAGAGATAGAGCAAGAGAGGAAGAGAGCAAGCACAGGCAGGGGGAACTGCAGGCAGGGGAGAAGCACCCTCCCCACTGAGCGAGAAGCCCAAAGCTGCCGTTTAACCGACTGAGACACCTGGGCGCACCCTGAAGTCACACTTTGAAGTGAGAGCCTGAAAGAGAACTCAGTTCTGACTTCACAGAGCTGGCCTTCAGTGATAGGGAAATCCTTTGAGTGTTGATTAAATCTCTGGAGCTGTTTCATATATCACAGACACTCTGCACCTCTCTGATCCTCACTTTCCCCCTCCGGACACTGAGGCAGGTGGTTCTGCTGATCCTCAAGGTCTATCTAACTCAGACACTCTGTGACCTTACAACGAAGGTAAAGTGAGGGAGGTCTGGCATTCACTGCCCTTCCCTGCCCTTCCCTGCTCCACAGCCGGACTAGATGAGGATCTGGGCATCTAGGAGCACCCCTGCCCACAAGCCTTTTGTAATTAACATACTTGCCCAAAGAGCAAGCAAACAGAATTCTCAACCCAGGCTTTAGGGAAGACATTTGCTGGAGCCCCCTGCACCCCCCCCTCTCTGAGTGGCAGCTCCTCTGGAAAAGGGGCCCAGCAAGTCTGGCACACTGATCATGGGGCCTTGGGAACACTTCAGCCGTCCTAGAGAAAAGCCATGTGACAGGGCCGCAGGTCTCAGGTCTCACCTCATTCACAAGGTGTCCCCGCTGCAGCATCTCTCAGAAACCAGAAGGGCAGCACACACATTTCGTTTCCAAAAGGAAAGGAAACCGCCCCACACAGCCCAAGGTGTCCTCCGCAGGGACTAGATGAGTGACTGTCAGGGTGATCTGGGCCACTTGCTCTAAGGTGGTGTGAGAGAAAGCCTGCAGCTGTGAGCTGTGTTCCCAACCAAATGCTGATTGGCAGGAAGAGAGGACCCATATCCTGTACTGCCTGGAACTCTTGCCCCTGGCCTGTTCCCTGGTAAGGATATCCGCGGGGGATGGAATGGTGATGGAATTGGTGAGAATGGAATTAGTCATTTTACTTCCTCCTTTGTGGTTAATGGCATTTTAAATGTTAAACAAATATACTCTTTGGTTAACTTTTTCATTCCTATTTATTTCCTTTTTCGGTAGTATTTGTCTATCATCTGGAGAATCACACAGATAAAGCAGGTGTCCCTTTTGCAGCAGGCGAAGCCCTCTTTGGGCATATATGCTCGCCAATGTTGTCCCCCCCCACCCCTTTATGTTAAATCAAGGCCTTGGGAGGTGGCCCCGGGTGGCCGGCCAGAGTTGGCTCAGGGGTGCGAGCGGGGACAGGGAAACTGAGCGCTGGCAGATGCAGAAGTCGCTCCCTGGCCGTCCCATGCCCAGGCCCTTGCCTTTCCCTCCAGGTACCACCTCACGGTGATCGTCCTTATCTACGTGCTGCCTCTCGTGGTGATGCTCCTCACCTACAGTGTCATCGGCCTCAAGCTCTGGAGACGCGAGGTTCCCAAGCACCAAATGCACGGCGCCGGCCTGCGCCACCTGCGGGCCAAGAGGAAGGTGCGCGCCGGGGGCGGGGCTCGGCGGCGGGGGGGCGGGGTCAGTTCGGGGCCCGCCTCAGGGCACCGCCCTTCGGGAGCCCGCCCCTCTGGCGGTACGGGTGAGCACGGGATCCATCCCAACTTCCCCCAGTGCAAAGCCCCGCCTGAGCCTGAGTTCTTCCCAGGAGGTCACACTTTAGCCCTTGGCCAAATGCGAAATGGAAGGAACTCCCCCAGAATGTTTGGAGAATCCTAAAGCCCCACAGAATTGCAGGTATTCTGAAGAATCTTAGAATGACTGAATCTCAAAATCTTAAGACATGTTGCGTAATTGGAATGTTGAATTTAAGAAGCCCTGTGGAACTCCGGGAGGCTTCTGTATAGAATTACAAGAGAATTCTCAAATGCTGGAATGCACAGCTCCCATCCGTGGAGTCCAGCTGCACGCAGTCTGCCTTCGATTTCCAACCCAAGTGCCAGTGTCGTCCTTCCTCCCGGCCATTGGGGCCCTCCAAGGGTCCCGATAGAGCATTCTATGATTCAGACCTCCTCTACTCTCTTCTCGGGAAAGTTTATCTTTGCCGTGCCCTTCTTGTTAGGAGTCCAAGGAAGGTAATGGTTAATCTCAAGTATGAGGTTCCCCTCTTGGCTTCATGTCTGCTACTGGGCATTTTTCATAAGGCAATTCAGGGAAGTAGGCAGACATGGGACACCATCTGAGTGTCCCTTCTCACCACGAGCTGGTCTCCACTTGCCATCACTGGCTTGCCCTCCATTCCTCACGGCGTACTGAGCCTGCAGAGACCAGGCTTGAGAGGGACAGGTCAGGGTGCTGGCTCCTGGGCAGAGGCTGGGATGCCGGACTAGAGTCTTACTACCCATGGATAGAAGGGTTATGACAGATGGAGAGAGGGGCACCTGAGAACCATAGCTGGCATAGGGGATCCCCCAAGAATTGGGTTAGGAGCTCACCCACTCTGCAGGAAGGGGAGCTGCTCTGAGGGAAGGGGTCTGGGACACCAGCTAGATGAGGCAGCCCCAAGCTGGGCTTCAAGGAGTAAGGATGTGAAAGAAAGAACAACAGTTCGGGCAGAGGTGTAGGGCCTAGGGGTCAAGACCATGAATGCTCCAGGAGACTGAGGGCTTCCCAGGGATGAGGGGCGTCCTGCCGCCACTCTTGGAGGTTGGAGGGGATGCTGCTTCCAGGCTGAGGTGTGACCTGAGGCTCTCCCGGCCCAGTTTGTGAAGACCATGGTGCTGGTGGTGGTGACGTTTGCTATCTGCTGGCTTCCCTACCACTTCTACTTCATCCTGGGCAACTTCCAAGAGGACATCTACTACCACAAGTTCATCCAGCAGGTGTACCTGGCGCTCTTCTGGCTGGCCATGAGCTCCACCATGTACAATCCCATCATTTACTGTTGCCTCAACCACCGGTGAGCCCTCATCCCAGTCCCCCTCTCCTTGGCCCTCAGGGACCCGTGGCCTTGGCCCCAGTTGGGCTCCCTGGCACAGCGTGAGCCTGTGCCCTCCACCCCCGCATGGGTTGCTGTCCTCATACTGAGCCCACAGCACAATCCTCACTCCCTTGGGGACCCAGCTCGAGCCCCCTCCTCCTCCCCAAGGCCTTGTCCCATTGCCCAGGCCACAGCTGTCACCATCCATCTGTTCCTGCCCTCTCTTCAGGGCCTACATCTGGGGCCAGGAGAAGAGAGAAGGGAGGGACAGAGAGATGGAGGGAGGAGCAAGGTCAAAGAGAGGCCATAGGACAGACAAAGAGGGAGAAAGGAAGGAGCCTGGTAAAGGAGGGCGGGACTTCCTCTGTCCTGACATATTCAAGAGCTTCCCACAATGAGACGTTTCCTTGAGCCAGGTGACCCCACCAGCCCCAGCAGTATGAAGCACTCATGGGGGAGTGAGGGGCAAGACTGGTAAGGGAGCAGGTTGCTCCCTCGGGAGATCAGAGGGTATTTCCTGCTGCCACGGGGATTTCTGGGACAGCTGAAGAGTGTGACCTTGGCAGAGACAGTCAGGGAAGAAGGAACCAAGCTGTCACTCCTCAGACGCCTTTGGTTGTCCCAGCCCATACTTCTGGAGAATCAGCATTCCCCCAGAGGGGCTGGCATTTGCTCTGGGGCACCTGGAGAGGTGGAAGCCTTCAGGAAACCCAAAAGGAGGTCAGGTTAGAGATGAGAGGTGGACACAGTCCTGGTCTCTACAAGACAGCCATGTAGATAAGGTTGGCCATGGGCCTCTGTGTTCAAGCCTTTTATCACCCGCCTGCCCACATGTCCAGGCCACTCATCATGCCGTTAGGATCTTTGTTGCCCAGATATTCCAGCCACCTGGGCCAGGCCAGGAGAAAGTGAGAGAATTGTGATTTTTTTAAAAAAATTTTGAGTATTTAATGTGTGCTAGAAACTTCCATTGTCTCCTGAGAGGTAAGAAGATGATAGGAGGAAGGGAGGTGTTATCCCTTTTTACAGTTGAGGAAACTGAGCCCCAGAAAGGAACACTCCTAAACTCATACAGCAAGCAGTGGAACCAGGATTCTATGGAACTCCAAGGCCTGTAACCTTGACCCCACATCACACCTTTCTCTTGATGTAGTTTCTAGGAGAACTTGGACCCAGAAACTGGCATAGTCAGGGAGGGGCCCCCAGCACTCCCGGTCTGTGCATGGGCTCTCTCCCATTACCCAGTGACGCAGTCCCTGAGAGTCTGAGAGTCTGTGAAATAATTCCAGAATCCACCAAGTGGATGAACCACATAGTGTATTAGGTGTAAGTTCTACGGAAAAAAGGAACACCAGAGCTGGGGATGGGAGGACAGGAGGTGCTGGGGGGAGGCGGCGGCACAGGGGAAGCACTTTTATAGTATGGCCAGGGTTGGCCTTCTTGAGGATTCTTTTGAGCACAGATGAGGATTGAGTGGGCCCTGCAGCTGTGTAGGGAAAGGCATCCAGCAGAGGGAACAGCAGAGGCCGTGAAGCTCCCACAAGAGAGGCATTTGTTGGGCCACACCATGGAATCTTATAGAGCTGCAAGGTGAGGAACCAAAGTCAGGGCTGCTCTTCTGGAACATGGAACCTCTGTCCCCTGGGAACAGTCAAGTGGCTGTCACCAAGGGTCCCATTGATCTCTGCTCCTGACAAGCCAGTGTTCTATTTCTCCCAGGCCATTTCCTCCACTGCCATCTGCCTCCCCTTCTAATTTACCTTCTAATTTAGTCCGGCCATGGGGAGAGCTATTTTTTAAACAAATATACCAAAATGTAGTTGTTCCTTGTGCATGATTTCCCTCAAAGCAGCCCCCTTGGGAGAGCATCCTTACTCTGCCCAACATGGCCAAAGTCCAAACTTCTTCAGCCTCTAGAATACTCCTTTAAAAGCCAAGGAACAAGTCAAACAAGAAAATCTGTTATTTCTTTAAGTTGTATTTGGTTTCTTTCTGTCTGTGATAACAAATGGTCTAATTAGGCTTAATCACCCGCTTCACTCATTAGATTTAGCTCCTGATTCTTTCTGGGCATTTCCAAAACTCAAATCCACTCAGGCACAGTGAACAATGACAGACAGGGTTGAGAGGATGACTTTCCTCTGGAGAGGAGATCGGCTCCTGGAGGTGGGGGGACTTCCCAGACTGTCCCCCTCACCCGTCTGCTCAAGGTGACCCCCTGTTCTCCTAGGTTTCGCTCTGGATTCCGGCTTGCTTTCCGCTGCTGCCCGTGGGTCACACCCATTAAGGAGGATAAGCTTGAGCTGACCCACACTCCATCCCTTTCCATGAGGGCCAACCGGTGTCACACTAAAGAGACTTTTTTCATGGCCGGGGATACCGCCCCCTCTTAGGCTACCAATGGGCAGGCCAGGGGTCCCCAACATGGGGTACCTGCTGAACCCTGAAGCCTTGTGCCTGGCACCCTTGGAGAAGTAGCCAGTGGAGAGGTCCAGTCTGAAAGTCTGACCCATCCTCCAGCCTTCAGTACACCCGCGGAAAAACAAGATGGGCCAGGAGCGCGGCAAGTAGATGTGAACTCTAAGAGGGCCCAGCCCCCTCTCTGATGGGGCTTCACATCAGCCAGTAACAGTCCAGGAAGACAGTGTGAGCGAACAGTTATCTAATCCAGGAGTCACAAGCTCAGACACCTTCCTGGGGCATACAACTCAAGGAGTGACTTCCAGCGCTGGGGTAACAGGGAACGGTATGAAGTGGAGGGCGTACGCATCTAAAGGGGACAGCAGCTGACCACCTCTGGACAAAGGTTGTCATGAGGTAATGGGCACCCACTGTTGCTAGATCTTCCGGATCCTTCCAGACACACCAGAAATCCAAATCTGTGAGCCTTCCAGACTTGTTACATTTGGCTCACATTTGTATAATTATTGGTGAAACCAAACAGAACACAGCTGCGGACAGCACCCAGCCATGATACTGATTTAGTATTAGGCCAAAGACACGGGGAGGGAGCGGCTTATTTTGGAAAGCTGTGAGTTGACCTGGGGCTTCTCTGCGTGGGCATCTGAACTCAGACCCAGCTCAGTGTAGAAGGTGGATAAAGAGTCAAAAGGAGTCTCGGTTGTGTTGCCTAGACCAAGTCACTCTGATTCTCTGCCTCTTCTACTCCCAGGGGCAAAACTGCCTCACAGGAATGCTGTGAGGAAGACTGAAGTGAGGCCTGTAAACTAGCGTGGAGTGCTGAAGAACCAGCAGGCGTGAATTTTATCCCCACCAAGCCAGCCATGCTACACAGATGCCTCCAGGGCGCAAGCAGCAGTGGTCCCCCTCACTCCAGCAGCAAGAAGGTGGCGGGCAGGAAGCGACTCCGGCAGAGCTCCAGGCCTGGCCTGGTGCACCCCAAAGACACACTTCTCCCCACTTGCTGCCTCACCTCGCACGCCCCATTGCCCCTCCAGAAGAACCATGTGACACTGTAAATGCACAGCAAGAGAGTTTAATGCTAGGTGCGCCCAGCCCCCGCTCAGAGATCGCGGTGCCCAATAAAGGGACTCTGGCCTTAAACCGCACAGGACATGGGAAGTGGGCTGATGTGGGATCCACTGGCGGGCTGTGGGGTGGGAGGGGGACAAAAGGGTCAGGGGAGGCACAGTTTCCTACAGAATGGATTCATTCGAAGGGGAGAGGAGGACAGTGCAGACAACCTGCTCCCTGGGCTGCCTGAGACTTCATCCGCCTTAGAGCGGGGGTCTACACCCTCTGGTCCCTTGGGAGTTGGCAGAAGGTGATGAAGGGGGGCGTCTACCTGGGGAGAGCCAGTGCCCACTCTCCTCTCATTAAACCCAAACAGCCCCTGGGAGCCCAGAGGCCTCCCACCACTTTACCTTCTTAAAGGTGCGGGGGTGAGACCCGGGGGCTACAGCAGGGAACTGGCCAGGCGGGGGCTGGAAAACGCTAGCTCGCTGACACTCTGCGGAGAACAGAGAAGTTACAGTACTCAACCAAGGCCGGGGGCTGAAGCACTCCCCCGCAAGCCTCCCAACCCAGGAACCCCCCAGGGCTCAGTTTCCTTGGCATCCCCGCACGGCCTCCCCACCTCCAGCCAGCAAGCATCACTCAGGGTCTTTGAATTGGTACAAAGTTTACTAGGTCATACAACATGGCTCACAAAAGCAATGGGGAATTTCCAAGGAGGGCACTGTTCGTTGGTTTCGTTCCTTTCACCCAAATGGAGACAAGACACTTTCCCGCAGAACTGCCCACCTCCCCTCGCACCCCCAAGACAGACAGAAGGCGAGACTGTCACAGCGTGGCTCTGACCAGTTCCACGGACACACGATTCAGTGGCATGGACACGTCGCGATGGGAACCTCGGGACGCCAGACAGCAGTGGGGGCTGGGGCGGGAGGAAGCCGCTCGGATGCCCCTGGGAGGAGGAGTCCCGGCAGTGTCTGCTGGTGAGAATACATTTCCCACGGGGGAGGAGTCCCCAAGGACGGGCTGTGGAGGCCCAGGCGGCCTGTCAGATGGCGTGACTTTTCATCTTGGGCCAATAAATAACTCTGTCGGACGAATGCAGAAACCGGAAATGGGCGCCACTAAACTTCACACGTGGGGAGCGGACGACCGGGCTGAAATCGGATCATGCAGAGTGGCAGGGTGGGTGAGGAGGGGGCCGGAGTGGGGAGAGATTATCAATAGCACACGCTCTATTTTGTACCCTACGTTATGCGCCTTAGTTGGCTTGCGTCCCCTCCCCGCCGCGGCGATGGCGGGCTCTGGCGCCGGCGGCTCCCGGCCCAGCTCGCTGGGAGGGACAGGGGTAGCCGCCCGAAGAGAGACGTGCCGGAGGGGCAGCAGGCCGGGGGACTGGGACCCTTAGCTGCTCGTTTCTTCCCGGAGCCGGACGCCCACTGCCGTGATGAGGGCAGCCCCCTTGCCGCTCCCGTCTTCAGACAGGAGGAAGGACACGTTACATTTTGGTGACAGTTCCTTCACGGTTTGGTACATGATTCTGGAGAAGCTGAGAGAGAAAACACACAGAGGAGGGTAAGTGGCGAAGATGTGAAGAGACGCCGGGCCCACGAGAGGATGGCTCAGGACCCTAATGACAGGGGACAATCAAGGGGCTTCTAGAGAAGGGTTTGGGGGACACTGGATCTGCCCTGATCCCATCACCTCAGTTTCCGGCAGGGAGGAACAGCTGAAAATCTAAACCGAAGTGACCAGAAGGCTCATCAGGGCCAGGCCAGGAATAACGTGCTCAGACCCAGCCATCCCCCAAGCCCAAGGCAACTGGGGAACAGGATACGGAGAAGGGTGACAGCGCCTGCGTGTGGCCCAGTGCCGGGTCAGTTCAGCTGCGGCCCCTCGAGGTCCCCAGTCCATCACTGTCCATGGCCCAACACCTGGCCTCCAAGGCCAAGAGCGGCAGGCCCCCGGTGACAGAGACCCTCAATGACAGATGATTCTGGGTCCCCACACTGTGTTTGGGCAGTAAGACATGGCCAGGCTGAAGCAGCTCAGACCAATGGAGCTCTCAGGGGTGAGCCCACCTGCCCGCTGTCGGAGCCCTGCTTGGGCCTCCCCCCAAACACTTCTATACTACCTTCCAGCCCTGCCCGTGGCCATCGGCCATGAGGACAAGGACACTTGACTGTGGGGCACTTGAGCACGGCTTCCAAATGATGGTGCGGGGATCACAGCCCAAGAGCGTAGCTTTCTAAGCCCCACCGGTGTGCTGCCCCAGGGGACACAGAGGACAGCTGTGAAGGTGGAGAGACCGGGACAGACAGCAGTTGGCTCCCTCCCCAGCCATGGCCATGAGCTAAGAAGCATATGCCCACATTGGTTTGCATGAGGCTGCTTTTAAGGAGAGTGACATTATGGCCCCGATTACCAGGGATGGTCCCAGTGTAATTAGTAGCGGCAGTCTCTTCACTGGCAAAAGCACCGCAGTTTAGACAATAGTAGGGTCACTCCATTCAGAAGAGCCAAGCTTTGGGATATGTGGTCAAGCAAAGAGCCGGCGGGGCCGAGCACAGTGTCAGACCCTTGACCATAAGGAGGCACCTCCCCGCTCCTCTTCCTGCCTTGAAGCCTCTTGAGAAACTGATCTAGCAGGTGAACAAGACAAGGCGTCCTCCTCCCTCCGTCCCCACTGCCTCTCCCCGCTTACCAAACTCAGCCTCCTGGCCGGGCTGCAGCTACCCAGGCTGATGAGTAAGGCCACACCCACCCTCCCCGTGGATGCTGCCTGACCTGAGAGGGGTACAGGAGGAGCGGGGAGAAGGAAATCTATGCCACCAGTGTAAGCTGAACCAAGCAAAGCCACTCTTCTCCAAGGATCTCAGTTAAACTTCACAGCCGCTTGGGTTTCCTGGGTGGCTCAGTGGGTTAAGCCTCTGCCTTCAGCTCAGGTCATGTCCCAGAATCCTGGGATCAAGCCCCGCGTCAGGCTCTCTGCTCAGTGGGGAGCCTGCTTCCCCCTCCCCCTCTGCCTGCCTCTCTGCCTACGTGTGATCTCTGTCAAATAAATAAATAAAATCTTTATAAAAAAAACAAAAACAAAAAAACAAGCTTCGGAGCCACTCCTCAGCTGCTACCAGACAACCGGCTGTGTCCTGGTGAGGAATTATCCCGGTGGGGGGGGCGGGGGGACTCACATCCTGGGGGCCCATAACCCATCAAGGGACCTCAGCAGCGCAGGACGCCCTGACCACCCAAGCAGAGGCCCCACTCACTGCGGGTGAAGCTTGTAGAGTGTTCCGTCCACTCCCACAGTCACGTTGAGGTGGTCCAGCCCTCTGTTCTCACGGATCTTATCCACCACGGCAGCCATGCCCGCCCCACACAGCTGCGCGGCCCTCTTGGACACCACCCCGCACACGGTCTTGACCAGGATACTGTCGTCGCAGGTGCTGTTCAGGCCCAGCTGCTGGAGAATGGCCCGGACCTGGAGCAGCGCTAATCGGTCACTGCGGTGGACAAAACCCAGAAGGCTGGATGACGCAGGGCTCCACAGAGCGGCCTGGGAGCCCGCACCAGGGGACCAGCCGCAAACCACTGTACTTAGCATGAGGAGGGCTGTGGGGGCTTCCTTCCTCCAAAACATTTACTTGTTTAGTTTTATTAATTATTTTTTAAGTTAATTTTTTAAAGTGACCTCTATACCCAGCACAGGGCTCAAATTCACAACCCTGAGATCAAGAGCTGTGTACTGAGCCGGCCAGGTACCGCAGCTTCCACGACCATTCTAAGAACCAAGGTGGCTTTTGCTTATGCAGAGCGCCCTGCACCTGCTCTCACGGGCCACCAGGGACGAGGGCAGAGGCAGGGAGGGGGCGGTCTATGCACACAAGAACACAGAAGTGACCCACCATGGGGCACGCTTCCTGTGTGAGCAAGCGGCCCGGTCCCAGGCTGCCTTTCAGAGGAACGCGGGCGGGACCAGACCTGTGGCTCTTGGCTCTACTGGGCTCAGCGCCCTCGACACAAGTATCTGTGAGGAGCTTCACCCTGACACGGAGTCCTACAGCTTACTCGCCTGACTTCCAACAAACATACATAATGCTCCGAGTGAAGAAAAGGAAAATCGTTAATAATAAAATTATATGGTTTCAGTATGTAGCTGCTCAGGGTCTATACTACTCCAGAGGGAGGAGGAAGTCCTCACACATGACAAAACGTACTGTGAGGGGCCTCCACGCTCATCACAAACCCCCCGACCCCGCCCACCCTGGGCCAGGCCATGTGGACCTCTAACAGCGGGGACGCCCCCCCCACACCCCGCCAGCATCGCTCACCTCTCAATCTGGGAGAGATATTTGGTCTGAAAGATGCCCCGGGTCTTGAGTGTCTCAGAGATCTGCCCTCGGAAGAGGAAGCCCTTCTTGGTGAAGTCAATCAGGATGTTGCGGACAATCTCCCCCAGGTACATACCGCTAATCATCTTCTCGTACCTGAAACACAAGCAGAGGCTGCTGTCTAGGGACCGCCTCTGGTCTTCCAGCAGCCTCGGGTGCTTTCCTGCCGCTCCGGGAGCATCACCAGCACACACACCCAGCCCTGTGCTCAGCGGAGGCAGAGGGAGGCCAGGAAGGGCTGAGGGGGCCTCAACCCTCCCCAGGCTTGGAACCGAAATCACCAGGGCTCCTGTCTAACTGCTGAACTATCTCCCTCCTGCCTCTGTCTGGCAGAACCCCACTCCGGCTCTCCGCTCCAAACTCTCCTCCAAGAGGCCTGTCCCCCCCGCCCGCCCCCCGACCGGGTTCTATCTGCCCCTCTCAGGCTCCCATACATCCTCCCTTCCCGTCACAAGGCACACAGGGACACTGCCTCTCTTGGCCCTGCCGCAGAAGACCCGAGAGGCCAGAACCCGTGTCCCGCTCAGCTTTGGGGCCCAGGGTCTAGCACAGATGCAGTCCTAGGCTCTCAGTCAAGTGCTCAATAAATTATCTGCAGAATAAGCAAACAGCTGGTCTGAGTCTTAAAGGGACAAGAAGACAATGAGGGGAAAGTTCCCATTAAATTTCTGGAAGGTTTTGAAAAAGCCCAGAGCGCTGGTCAAGCCCTCAGCATAGGGAGGAAGCCACCCAGGCTGGAGGGTTGAGGCGGCTGCCATGCTCCTGAGGGCAACCTGTTCCTGGGGCTTCTGTCTCCTGCCCTCGTGTGCTCAAGTCCCAGTGACCCCAAGCTGGGAAGAGTCCACGGGGCCCTACAGAGGATTTCAGGGGCTCCAAAGGAAAACCAACCATAAGATGGTGCTATCATCATCAGTTCCCCTCCTGTCCTCCTCACACCATCAAGGACACCAGCTCAGTGTGGTGCCGATGGGGCTCTGACCCCTCTACTGATGGGGCTCTGACCCCTCTACCGCCTGCCACCGCCCTGCCGACCCAGGGGATCCTTGTTTAGAGCCTACGGTGGGAAACAGGAGCTGGAATCGAGTGACGCTCGTCTTTGCATTGTTCATTTTACGATTATCATCTGTTTACAATAATCTTGGATTCCCCCTCGTTCTCCTTCCTTAAATTTAAGTAAAAAATAGAAGCTGACTTAAAGAAAACCACTGAGTAAATAACAGCATGGCTGTATCTGGAAAAGGCAAAGATCTTGAGAGTGGCTGGGGGACAAGTCTCATTTGGGAGGTGCTGCCCGCCCTCCTCCCCCACCCCCCGCCCCAGTGCTTCTTCCTGCTCCTGGGGACACAGCTCGGACCAACCCATCCGGGCGACAGCAGAGGATGGCCTGAGGCCTGGGAGCCTCAGATAAGGAGTCCTTGGTCTGTCCGTAGGGAGGATAGACATGTATCTCAGGCAGGGCATCGGACCCAGGCTCCAAACTGCCAAGAGGCGATGCAGGGGGCTGGGGGACAATGAACAGAAGCCCCCACTGGCCACATCCTAACACACTGTGCCCTCTGACAACTGCAGGTCAAGTGCATTTTACTTCCGCCAAACAAAACAAAAACCTGCTGACCAAGAGGCTTCTATTAATCTGATGGGGAAGAAACATAGAGCAATGGAAAGACCAGAATGTTCCAGAATGAACACAGTCACTGAGGGAAGCGGTGTGGCTGCTGCCACCCTGTCCTCTGGGCAGACTCCTGGGCAGAGGCAGCACCTGGCCAGGACACCCACCTGGGCCCATGTGTACCATGTACCACGGTGCGGGGGTGGGGGAGGCATCCTCCTGGTTCTCTGCTCTCCTTGAGCCAAAAACAAAGGCCAGGAGGGAAACTGAGGGACTAGTCTCTAAGCCTATATCGAAACTCCACTTCTACTAGAAGCTTCTTCTATTTCAACAGGCAGACCACAGCCTTCCACCCTCCCCGTCCTGGCCCCCCATGTGTCCCCTGCCACCAAGCAGAGTTACCTTTGCTTCCCAGCGTTCAGAGAATACTCGTCTACCAGCCTGTCATAGACTGTTCTGATGTCATCCAGACACCCGTTGTCCCCAAAGGCACCCCACTCCATGTTGATACACATGCGCCCTTCATTCCCCTCCAGCATCTCGACGTTCTTCATTTCTTCCATGTAACAGGCATTGCTGCCGGTCCCTGCAACACACAAGGGGGCAGTGACCGGCCGTGGTCCCTGGACCTGGGGTCTCTGGGAGGGCCTGGGGCCCGGGACTCCAGGGAGAGGGGGGTACATTCTTGCGACAAATAAAGCAACAGCTTTGCTTTCCTACTGTTTTCCAGGAAAAGCTCGAAATAGAAAGAGAGTCAGAGTTAAACTACCCAGAGAGCATCTGATTCACTTACTTGAAACCAGGACGTCAAAATCAAGGCCCTCATGGGTTTACCTGCCTAGGCAGAGCTCTGTTTATTTTAACAGAAGACAGTGTGACAACAAAGAACAAGGTCTTCAGGGTGCCTGAGTGGCTCAGTGGGTTAAGTGGGTTAAGCCTCTGCTTTTGGCTCAGGTCATGATCTCAGGGTCCTGGGATCGAGCCCTGCACGAGGCTCTCTGCTCAGCAGGGAGCCTGTTTCCCCCAACCCCCACCCCGCCTGCCACTTTGCCTACTTGTGCTCTCTCTGTCAAATGAATAAATAAAATCTTAAAAAAAAAAAAAAAAGGAAAAAAAAAGAAAGAACAGGGTCTTCAATGGCAAAAGTTTAGGCAGTATTCAGATTGGAAGAATATTTCTCTCCACACGTGCACACACGTACACACAACTGCATACACACACACATATCTATAAAATAAATACACTGGGGCTGTCACATCATGTCACACCATGGATGTCCGCTCATCCTCACGGATTGAATGGTCATGGACTGCGCCGGCCCGGTCCCCTCCCCCACGTGCTTCAGACTGAAGCTCACAGCTGGCTCAGGGAACCACAGTATCCCAGCACGTGCATGGCACCTTTCTCAAGGTGGCAGTACCTTGCCAGTCTGATGTCACAGCCCTCCTTGAAAACCTGAGGATGCTCCTGAGAAAAGGGACCTGCGTCTGGGTGCACACACCAAGTCTGACATACAGTTCCCAGGGACCCAGGAGCCTCTGCTCTCCGTCCCTGAACTGCCTAGTCTGTGGGCCCACAAGGACTGCGGTGGGACCACCAACGGTCTGCTGCTCTCATCCCCGAGGAGCCGAGGCCGGAAACTGAGAGGAAGTGTCTGAAACGGTTCTCGGCAGTTTCTGTCACCACGACATCCCCATCCCCGGGGTCCTGGGCCTTATCTCTGTGAAGGGACTAGAAAATGTAAAACCAACCAACCAACCATGGAATGCTTGCCCCCCATATTTGGATCTGCACCTCGGTCACCTGGGAAGCTTATTAAGATGCAGATTCTAAAGTGGAAGGTGGGGGGCGGGGCCTGGGACTCTGCATTTCTAACAGAAATTCCAGCAGGTCCCCACTCCCTGTAACCAGGCCCCAGAGCACCACCAACCCGGCCTCGATGGGATACAGATAGACTTTCAGCCCCCTTGGGGGACACAAGGCAGTCCCCACTAGCTGGACCAAAAGGGCTTGGGTTGTTTTCGTTCCCTTTAAAGAAAGGTATGTAGAATTCACCAACGCTTCTCCCTGTGGTCACTGGATTGTTTGGGGTTTTTGTTCTCTCAGCTCCCTTTCACCCTAAAGTGTGAAAGAGAAGAGCCGCCCCAGAAATGGCGAGGGGTGCCCAGAAAGCCGAAACATATAAATCATATTTCTTGCCAATGGGCGTCAGAAGCAAAGGGATGGATGGGCGGAGGGAGGAGGAAGTGGGTGTGAACGTGGCAGGGGAGGGGGCGGGGCTGGGACAAGCTCCACCCCACCCGCTCCCTCTCACCAGCTGCCAGGAACGAACGGCTCATCAGGCAGCCCTGAACTGAGCAGGAAGGCCAGGCCCAGCCTGGCGTGGGGAATAATGTGCTGTGTCACTCTGGATCTGCGTGTCACACCTAAGCCCGTTCAGAAGCTGAGGTGCTGGGAGGGGTGGGCGAAGAAAGCTTAGCAAAAGGAAGGAAGGAACCAAACAGCCCCAGAGTCAGGCCCCCAAAACCTTACACCTGCAGCTGCTCCCCAGTTTTCAGAATTTCCTCAGGAGCCAAAATGGTTTTACAAATGAAAAGGTCTCCCGAGCACCAGGAAGGCAGCCTTCAGGGGCCTTCTCCCCATCTCCCAGACATTTAGCAAAGGGTCTGCCCAGCAGCCTGCTGGCCCTCCTTGACCAGGTAGGGCCTATAGAGGTTGGCCAAGAAATAGGGCCTTCACCCAACATTTGGACACCAGGAGCAGACTCAGTGGGACAAATGGTCTTCTCACAGCCCGAACTGATATGCTTCCGATATGACGTGCTCTCGAGTCCAGACCCCTCCTATGTCTGGACTATAAGGGTTCCCCCAGAGCCAACCTCTCTGTGGCCCACCCAAGTGGCTGGGATTGCTCACGGGACAGTGGCTGCTAGAAGCAAAACGGTGCCCGAGACTACTCTCTGGCCCTTGCCCACAGTCAGGGGAGAGGGAGGGCTCTGTTGCCTTCCCAGTCATGGGCTCTCACCCCTCAACTCCTGCCGGGTGGCCTTCCCTATAGGCCCAGTGGTTGCCCTGGTGGCCAGGCCAGCCCCAGGTACTCCCACCCTGTCCACCCAAGCCCTGTGAGCCATCTGGGGCCTTGTTCCAGGACAGCTCCATTCTGGCTATCTGGTCGCGAGCCTTGGGGTTGAGTGTTGGGAGGACAAAGTCCCCTGACAGCTCTGCAACCTTGTTCCAAACTCTGGAGGCAGTAAGAGGACAAAAGGGACAGATAGAGTGTCTCCCACAGAGGACTGAGCTGCTGGCTTATGGCCCCACAGAACAGAAAAACCCAGCCTTCCCTGGCCCAAAGCGACAGACTTTCCAGGACACCCACCTACGATGAGTCCAACCTCGCAGGTAGGCTCCTCATAAGCACAGGTCATCATGGTGCCCACCGTGTCATTGACCACAGCCACCACGTCCAGGTCAAATTCCTTTGGAAAGAAAGGGACACGGCTTTAGGGGAGGGATAGTGCTTCGTGGTGCCTCAACTGAAACAGCTTCCTCACCAGTCTTTAAGAGGTGACTAAATATTCCTTCACTAACTAAACACCTGCTATTAATGATGAATCGGACACTGGAGAGTTAAAGAGAGGAAGCATTCCACCCATTTCACAGATGCTGCCGAGTGCCACAGAGGCAGCCTGGAGGGAACCACTGAATGGAGAAAAGAGAGACTGTGGCCGAGCAGCGCTCTCTCGGGAGTTCAGAGTGTTAGAGCCTTCCAGAAGGCAAAACAGAACACCAATATCCATTCCTCAGAACCCGTCCTTCGGAAACAGCCATGCAGGTACACAAAGATACTGACTGCATGGCTTGCACGGACCAGAAATCTAGATCAGAAGGGGCTATGTGCGAACCTGTGTAAGACATGGTTCCAGCAACCACCACGCTGCTGTGTGGCCACAGGAAAGGACGTTGGTCTCTGTGTGATGACAGGACAAGATGCCTTCCTCACATTAAGGGAAATAAGCAAGGTGTAATAGTGTGCGTACGGTAGGGTTCCTGCTACAAGATGTGTGTACATGGGTCGGTCTCTGCACAGAACTAGGGTCAAGAATGCTAACGGGGACAGCGCTGATGTGGGCCAAAGAAGGTCACCAGGTTTTTTTGTGATGGGATGGAAGCTGTCTTACGTACTCTGCTGGGTGCAACCCATCCCTCTTTCAAAAACCCATTCACATCAGCCTTCCCCATGGCTGGTGCATTTGATTACTCTTTTGAACTACAGGCATTCGGACTTTTTTTTTTTTTTAACTAATTCCCTCATTGATAAATCAAACAACATTTCTGGAATTTTCCATTTTATATTTTTTCAATGTCCTCCAGCCAAAGACCATCAGAAATACACCTACAGTCAAACAGAGCCGGGCACAGGGACCAGGTGCCACGAGGGTGACACAGCTTATGGGCATCTCGGAACAGGTTAGAAAGCACCCACTCCAGGATTTGAGCCTGGGCTGGTGGTTTCCGGGAGGGCTCGGAGCGGGGCTTGCCCAGGCCTGGAGGCTGTCCAGAAACAGGGCCACTGTCTGAGTGCGTGCTCAGTGCAGACATGAGTACTGCCTCCTCTCCTTCCTGTCTAATTCCATCAGTTATGGAGTCATACTCCATGTTCACCAGGAGCCCAGCCACCAAGGCTGACTGGGCCCAGTCACCAGGGGCTGCTTTTTTCTTCTTCAAGCTGTCAGAGAGTCATGATTTTACCTTTCTTAAACCATCCTTTAACAACATAAAACCATTCACCTCCTGTTTACCTGCTGACAGTTTAGGGAATCTGCTTGCCCAGGTCACACACGCTTCCGTATTGTCTGAATTCTTTACGACCCAGCAAGGACAATTTTTATAACCCCCCCCAACAGTGAAAATTTTAAAAAATATCTTTTTAATAGTTACCTCTCTCCTTTTTATCGCTTCCCTTAGTAACGTGGCTACATCATGCCCCACGCAGTCAGTTGCCTTAAAACCCTTCGTCCAGGTGATCAAGATTCCCTGAAAGAGGAAAGGCACCAGGAGAGTCCTGTGGCATCAGCCCTTCTGGGCAGAACATAACATTTCACTCCCAGAGAGATGAGGTTAGAGCATCTGAGGCCCAAAGAAGGGGCCCTCCACGGGCCTACCCCCTCCTAATGATCCCCGTGGCCAGCTGGTCCACAATGCCCATTTCACAGATGGAGAAACCGAGACGTAGATACCCCCTGGTATAACCATCTAGTTCCCCTAAAGAACAGTCTTTGAACAACGTCAGTGGAGAATACAAACTTTTAGGAACACTGTTACTGCCTAAAGCGAACTTTCAGTTTGAACAAAGTTCTACATTTGCTAGGTATGTCCTCGACTACAATGACCAAAGGTGTCAGTGAGGATGAACTCCTTAAACAATGCGGAGCTTTAAAAACTGCAGAAAACACAAGTTTATATGGACCTAGCTGCTGAGATGTGAAAATGCTTCAGAGGAAAAACCCCTAAGTCAGCACGGTGAGTTGATTAACTGGCTTCCAGAAGTGGCCCAACCCCGCCTCCCTAACACTGCCTAACGTTTGCCTTAAATCCCAAGGTTCCACATGAGCTCATGCCGCTCCGGAGGCTCCCTCCCTGGCCACACCCCAACCTGTGACCCAAGGAGGCACCCGTGGCTCCTCCAGCCTGACAGCCTCCGTCTTGTGTCCTGGAAGAGGTGGGTGTGGCAAATGATACAAAATCAATAGAGAAGGGTCTTAAAATGAAGCGGAGGGCATGACAGAAAGCCGGATTAACCCACTGTGACGTGGGAACCATTCCCGACACCAAAGGGACGGGTGAGGCTGGGGGAAGCCTCGAGGCCAGCACCATCCGGCACCTGCAGGAAAGAGACTTACCGCATCCAGGCTCGTCTGCTTGCAGGGGAACGAGAAGGTGAAGCCCAGCGGCATTCTGGGGCCTTTGATCCCCATGTAGTCCAAGAAGTCCGAGATGCAGGAGACAATGTGGTCAAACAGCTGCAGGAGAAAAGAAGGGATAACCCATGCTCTCTGGCTTCATGCTTCAGGGCACGCACGCCAGGGCACATTTCCACGCACACACGCACGCACACAGGTGCCCCGACACATGCAGAGCGAGCGCACCCTTGGGAACTCCGCAGTGTTGCTGAAGGTGCCCAGTGCTTGCAGGCCACAAGGACACGACAGCAGAGCCACATGCACCCCAAGGCAGATTGGGGGCGGACCGCGGAGGACACTGTTCAGTGTCCTCCGCCGCACACCATGACACACGTGGGCCATCGTGGCATCAAAGCCAGACTGTCTCACCTCTTCCCCGGTGCCCTGCATGATTTCAATGGGAATGGCATAGATCTTGTTGTGCATTTCCACCGTTCTCTTCTTCCCACTGCGGATTTTCACCAGGAGGACACGGAAATTTGTTCCTCCAAGATCAAGAGCCAAAAAGTCACCGTGCTCTGTTAGTCAAGAACATAAACAACATCAAAAACAGCTAAGCACCTTGTGGCAGCCAGTAGCCCCAAGACTCGAGCCCCCGTATTAAATACAGGGGGGAAGCTTCAGCTTCTGTTCCCTCCAGCACATACTCGGGCTCAGGGAGGGTGGGCACGAACACTCTGACCGCCACGACCTTCGAGCCTCACTGCAGGGACTGAAAACCCACAGATGAACCAATGGTCCCGATAAACAAACAAACTTCTCTGGGGTTCCTAAAAAGCGTGGCAACAGTGAGCCAGTTTTAGGGAAACTCACAAAAAAAAACTGGCAGTTTATATCAATGTGTAGAGTATTTGTAAAAATGTGCACAGTCATTCTCTTCCCTGTACTTTTCCTCTGCAACGTGACTCTGCAGTTCTTCCCATCGGAAGATGGAGTCGGTTTCTCCTCCCCTTGGCTCCAGCCCAGCCCTATGACTCGCTCTGGCCGACAGAGTGTGGCAGAGGCAAAGCTGAGCCAGTTCCAGCCCAGGCCTCCGAGAGCCTTAAAAGTCCCTCCTCTCCTTCATGGGTCCTGATGCTGCCATGTGGACGAGCCCGGCGGCCCCTGGAGAATGGGACTCACAGCCAAGGCCAAGACTGCACCCTCGCTGAGTGCTGACGGCTGGGCGCGTGAGCAAGGCCTCCGGGCTGACCCAGTGAGTGCAGACGCACAAATGTGTCCAGCAGAGACCCTCTGGGCCTGGCGCAGAGGAGCAGTAAGACGTGGTTGCCGTTTGAGGTCACTAGGCTTGAGGGTGGTTTTGAATGCAAGGGTGTAACACAGTTGTAAGTCACTTACCCATGGGAACCTAATTCCCACCACACATCTGACTTCCAGGCCCACCCAAGAAGCCCCTCGAGTCCCCAGAGCGCTCAGCAAGGTCAGCTGTAAGGGCTGGATTCTGTTCTCCCACCTGTCTGGAGCCCCGGACCCATTTGCCCCGCCGCACACCATGTCAGGAGCTAGGAAGGGTGCACGGGGCATCTATCCTGCCAGTGAATATATTTGGGAGAGGACCCACGGCCATCCCAGCGTTGCGGGACCGGCCCAGGCTCACTGCTGGAAGAACACCTTCTGATTCTGAGCGGGACCGTGGTTTGAGAGATGGTGCTTGCCTGGGAGGCCGGATCCAGGGCAGGTCAAGTGCCCTGACTCACACACGGGGCCAACCAGTGGGAAAAACGGAAAGCAGAGGGTTGCGTTTCTAGTTCCTGCCAAAAATATACGCATCCGCGACTTCCCTGCAGCCCTGCTTGGCCCCTGATGGGAGAAGCAGGAGGGGTGCGTCGGCCGCGGCAGAGGCCCTCACCGGTCCCATCTGGAGTGCTCCGGACAAAGGAGGGCAGCATCTTGACCACCGCCTTGTCGTGCGTCTGCTTCCTCAGGCCCATATCCATCTCCGCCCGCATTCTCTTCTTCACCTCCAGCAGCATGTCCTTGGTGAGGCGGAAGTGGGCCAGGGTCTCCTCGATCTGCCGGTGCTGCTCGGCCAGGCGGTAGGCCACCGCGGTGACCATGGCGGCCCCCTTGCCACTGCCGCTCTCTGAGAGGAGGAAGCGCACATCGGAGTCAGGCACCAAGCGCCGCAGGGTCTTGTGGAACCGCCGGGAATACCTGGGGGCCGGGGGAGAGGAAGCAGGCCACAACCGTTAGACTGAGCCATCGGTCAAGGAGCTCTGGTTCCCCTTTCTTCTCCCACATCTGAATTCCATGTTCTAGACTTGATGTTCTCAGCACCCAAGTCATACATGTGCTTTGGAGAAAAGCTGGCAGATGCAGAGAAGTAAAAAGGAAAAATGGAAGGGCCCACAGTCACACACATTAAGACGCGAGTATCAAATACAGAAAACTCGGGGTCCACAAAGGGTTCTGTCCTCCATCACGAGATGGAGCTGACAACACAGAGGTCCAGAGCCCGGTGTTTGGAAGTCAGACAGATCGGAAGACAAGGACAAGCTCTGCCACCTGCATTAGGTGACCCTGGGCCTGAGACTTAACCTTGGAGTCCATGAGGACTGACAGGATCTGGAGGATAGTGGGTGATGGGAACTAAGTGAGTTCATCAGTTGCTTATTCGATTGGTTACTGGCTCTGCGAATAACCACTCTTGTTTTCTATTTTCACTTGCCCTCTCCTTCCGCCCCCAAGAGTCAAGACATTCTTTATCGGCCAGAAGAGAACTTAAGGACTCAGTGAGACACAGAAGCTCCCCAAAGTTTATGGTCTGTTTTAAGTGTGGAAGGCTGCTTGCCAAAGGAAACAGGGAAACCAGAACCCCAAAATATTAACACTGACCAATGCCAGGGGTAGGATGAAAAAAATCCCTTCTAATCTCTGTCATTTTTTGAACTGTCTCAAGTTTCTATACCAAACACCTGTGGTTTCTGAAAGAGAACACATCTGATCAAAGTCACTGGTTGTACTCGTGACATTGGAGATGAAGAGCTGGGGAGGCGCTGGTGGTGACTGGTTGCACAACAGTGTGCACGGGCTTGAGACTACTGAACTGTATACTCAAAACTGGTTATGACAGTAAATTCCATAGTGTATATTTCACCACAATTTAAAAAAATGTTTAAAGTGATGTTGCAAATCCCTTTCTTATCCAAACATTTGCCAAGAAACCACCTATCCCTCAAAAAGATAGCTGGTTTCATTATCAAAATTTTTACAGTTACTGGAGCACCTGGGTGGTTCAGTCTTTAAGCGTCTGCCTTTGGCTCAGGTTATGATCCCAGGATCCTGGGATCGAGCCCTGCATCAAGCTCCTTGCTCTTTGGGGAGCCTGCTTCTCCCTCTCCCTTTGCCTCTGCCCCCTTCTTGTGCTCATTCCTTCTCTTGAATAAATAAATAAAATCTTTTTTAAAAATTACAAATACTTTAAAAATACAGAGAGAGAAAATTATAAACCTAACAGATAAGGACATGTAACGAGCTCACGCCCTAGCTGCTCAGTACCAGAACGGTTTCCATTTAAGTCCACATTCGTGTAACTGTGTTTAGAACTGGCTGTGAAGAGCCCACAAGACGACGTCACATGCACCTCGCACACAGAGTGCCAAAACATCTGAGATCTTGTGCAAAACAATCATATCATGGGCAGCTATTGTTAATGGCACACAAAGACTCGGAATTTCATCTTTAGCTTTCGAAAACTGGACCAGCCATGTTCTCGGTACCACAGAAGGCTTCTGCAGCTAAGGGGTTTGGTATACAAGAAGGCAGCCCCTCATCACCAACAGGGACCAGCTCTCACATGCAAAGGTCTACAAGCTGCCTATTTTCAAAAGGTATCTCTGAGGGCTGGGGGGCCTTCCACAGGAGCTTCCAAAACAAGAATGTGGGCACTGCAACATGACCCAAGCAAGCTACAATGAGGATGAAGGTCTCTGACACAAAATGGATAAGCAAGAGAACTTAAGATACAGACACATTCCACCCAGTGTTCCCGGCAGCACAGATGTCTCTAACACAACGGAAGAAGTGATGGGGAAAGGACAGTACAGATGCAACACCAGGAGAACTGACTGAGGGTTGGGTACTTCTCAAGTGGGCAATTCTGATCTTTCTGCCCAGAACTACAATTGTCTTGTGTGCCAAAAACCTTCACTGGGTGCAAAAGTCTGACCTTTGGAGGAAGTCTTCGGCCCAGATGGGCACTGAGTGCCAATGGTAGCAAAGGGCAGACTCACTGTGGGTGCGTCTTGTAAAGAGACCCGTCGACACCAACCGTGGTCCGCAGCCTGGGTGTGCCCTTGTTATCTCGAAGGCGGTTCAAGATGGCGCCCAGCGTTGCAGCCACCAGGTTGGCGGAGCGAAATGAGACAATGGTACACACGTGCTGGACTGAAATACAGTCGTCGTCAGATGGCTCCACTCCCAGGCGGGTCAGGATTTCTTTGGCATTGTGGAGGCCTTCCTTATTCCTGTGAGGTTAGAGGCCAATAACCGTGAGTTAAGGATCCCATTGGGGAGCACAAAGCACTGAGGGTCCAGAGTCCTGGGAAGGGGAAATACATTCGCCATGTGTGGGGGAGGTGGGGTGGGGGGGTATGGAATTAAGACTGTCAAATGCCTGAGAAGAACACATGAAGGAGTCTCCTCCATAAGAAATATCAGGTAATAAGAGAAAAAACTGTGCTGGGCTGGGACATGACATGCCAGGGCCATAGAGAAAAGTAGAGGTGAGACGTGGCCACCTTCGCCCGAGAGCTCGGTGCTCCGGAGACACAGGCAAATCTGCTCTTGAGGTCTGTCTGGGAGTCGTCCTGGGATGCGGACACCCCTTTCCTTGAGGTTTTCCAGTCAAATTTGAATTTTCTGTATACCCGTTCTGTGCGTCTTTTGTTAGATTCATTCTGAGGTACTTTAGGATTTTGTTACTATTATAGACGGTATGGTATAGATGGCATATATCAACATATATACATATATGTATGCTCCCTTTTTTTTCACCTTCATGTACCACAGTAATGTCAGATGTTTAGGGAAAACGGAGTCAGCAATACCCAGGAACACTCTGTACCATCTTTGCAATTTTCCTCTAAGTCTACAAATATTTTAAAATAAAAGGCTTATTTAAACACATGCATATTTTAACTATTGCCAATATATAGAAATGCAGTTTGACTTTTGTACCTTATCTCCAGTGAACTCCCTAACCTCTTGTTATTCTGGTGTCCCACACAGACAATTAACATCCAAATAATGATAATTTTACTTCCTTTTTTTTTTTTTTAATTCTTTATGCCTTTAATTTCTTTCTTTCCTTCCTTCCTTCCTTTTTTTTCTTTCTTTCTTTCCACTGGCTAAGACTTCAGAACAATGCTAAATAAAAATGGGTGACACCATCTTACTGCAGATTTTAAAGAAAATGCTTTGAACGTCTGCCTTGGTGGGACACTCAGGTTCTGTTGAGATACATTTACGACAGTCTACCTGTCTTCTTGCACTAGTTCAAGTGGGCTTTTGTTTCTTGGTAACCAAAGAGCCAACACCAGAAGAGGCCAAAGGGAAGGCAAGCATTTCCTGACTGTCAATGGCTCTGAAGACCCGCCATGGGCCTCCTGTCCCCTACCTTCCCAGTAGCTAACTGGGGGGCTCGAGCAGAGAGAAGGCCAGAAGCTCGGAACCTGGCGTCCTACCGACAGTCGCTCTGCCTCAAGAGCTCCTGGGGGAGAGTGATCCGAGGGTAAATGCCCGGGGATGTGAGAGAGGAGTAAGTCCACATAAACCCCTTCCAACTTCCACAGCTGCCTCCTCTGACTGCAGCCCACTGACCTGCATATGCCCCCAGGAGCCAGAACTAGGAAGCCACCAGCTTGATGTCTCTGGCACTCAGCAGGGCAGTGGGAACGACAGCCTCATGTGGAGATGAATGGACGTCTCTAGCACCGGACCAGCCCTATCTTTCAGCAGAGCGCCTTGCACGGCTACCTGTCTCCGAACCGGGAACCGAGCCTGGTGGCCCACGGAGGCCAGCCCCAAGACACCAGTCCTTCAGACCTGGAGGCGCCCAACCACATCAGGCTGCCCTAGGATCAAGTTCACCCTCTTCCCTCTCTGGGTTCAGGCCCACAAGTCACAGCTGGGGCAGAGACGCCTGGGTTTCTCACGGTGCGGCAGAAAGAGCGCAGGCAGGTGGCTGGCTGGTCTCGGTCCTCCCTACCGGCCCCGTCTCAGCTGCTAACCACATTTATCAAACTTGTGCCAGGGAACACATCGGGCTGTTAAGAGGTGAGAGAATGGGAGGTGGGCAGTGGGAAGGGTATTTCAGGCACCAGAGAGGCTTGGGAAAGTGGGGCACCTGGGTGGTTCTGTCGGTTAAGTGTCCAACTCTTGATTTCTGCTCAGATCATGATCTCAGGGTGGTGGGATCGACCCTCAAGTCAGGCTTCACACTGTGCATGGACCCTGCTTGGCTGTGTGGGATTCTCTCTCTCGTTCCCCCCACCCCCGTTCACATACGTGCTCTCGTTTTGTGTCCCCCCACTCAAAAAAAAAAAAAGAAAAAAAGGATTTTGGGAAATTATAAGTCAACCAAAATGAACTGTTTTCTTTAATATGGTAATGAATACTACAGATCTCTCAATGGAGAATAAATATGCAGTTATTTCCCAATCCTATTAGCCACAGAACCCTTTCTTCAGGGAACACCCAATTATCTTGAGGTCACCAGGGTTCTCTAAAGCAGAGTCTGGAGAAGGTCCTCACATGTCCCAGGGGGCTTCTAAGCCCAGGGCCCAGGCTCAGTGAACTCCTTGTTCCCCAGTGGAATCTCAGTTTCCTGGCCTCTAATCACCAGCCCTCACATGTGTAGGTGGGCAGGGGTGCGGGGTGGAGTGAAGGGAAAGAGAAAAGCCCGAGGGGCAGCACCTACTTCTCAATGGCTGACACATCACTGGTCCTGAACTTCCCCCTGGTGAGCAGCTCCGGGGTGATCCGCCCTTCAAATAAGAGGCTCTCCTTGGCCATCTTGACCAGGATCAGTCGCACCAGCTCCCCCAAGTACATGCCACTGACCATCTTCTCAAACCTGCAGGAGAAAAGCACGTGGCACCTTTCAGGGCCTCCCTACAAGCGTCCTCCCAGGGCGGCTCATGAGGTGCAGGACAGACAGGCAGGAGGCAGAAGGGAGAAGGAGGAGGCACTGCCTCATGCTCACGGGCTCACCAGCAGGCAAAATCACACACCTGTGTCACTAAATGACCACGACACAGCAGTGGAGAAGGGGGTGTCTCCTCCAGACCCCACACCCATCGCCAGGGCACGGGGATAGGCAGGGAAGGCTGCCCGGAGGTTGAGACTGGGGATGACGAGGAGGCCGCCCCAGAAACGCAGAACACGATCATTTCTTACAAAACACTGCACTATGCTTTTTAAAGGGCCTTCCTGCCCATCACTCCAGCAGGGAAGTCCCCGAGCCCTGTGACAGAAGGTGGCTGGAAGTATTCTCTCCATTTCCCGGCTCAGAAAGGGTAAATGCCTTCTTAGGGCGGGGGGGAAGCTGATGGGGCTGAAACACAGCCACGCCCCACAGAACCTCTGTCGCTGGCCACCCCTCCAGCATCCACGTTCTCCTTCTCTAGCCAAAATGACCATGAATTTGCTTTGGGGAGCCTACTCCTCCCTCACTGACATTACCCTAAATCCCAAGGAGGGCTCTGAGCAGTTCATGGGCAGCCACAGGCCAGTCCCAGAGTATATCCTCTCTCTCTCTCGCCTCCCTGGGAGGTGGCAGGTCTGGAGGCGCAGCAGCCATTTTGAGCCCAAGGCTATAGGAGAGCGGCGACCACAGACCAGGGCTCTGTGCCACCTCCGAGCCAGATTCGGGCCCCATGTGTTGGTGAAGCAGGGGCCAGGAGGGAGCTCCAACCGGGACAGACCACAGCGGCAGGCTGACATCCAGGAGCCTGCCTCTCCCCCGAGGGAGCCTAGCTGGCACCCCCAGAGCTGCCTGTGACACAGCAGAACATGCTGCTCCCCCCTGAGCCAGCCTGGGTGCTGCTGGGACCTGAGCACCTGGCCCCCCTTTACCCCAACATGGGCACAGAGAAACACGGTCCGCATTGTTCCCGCTCCGGACAGGACCAGACACGACCGCCCCAGCCAAGGTTGTGTCGGGGATCCCTGGCAGAAGGGCGCCTCTCTGAGGCCCGGCCGTTCCGCCAGCACCCCAAGGACCTGTGGGAACTGCCTCTGTGTAGTCCCGATCAGGAATCTCAAAGCAGGCAGGAGCCAGACTGTCTGGGCTGCATCCTGGCTCTCCACTGACCGTGCTCTCTACTCCCTGCTTTCCTCACCTGGATACTGGGGAGAGGGGAGGGCCCGCTGATGAGGTCACCGTGCAGGGCTCATGGGGGGGAGGTGCTACCGTGTCTGCATCAGGAATGTCTCACGCTTTTCTAAGCACATCACGTGTACTAACTTGCTCCATGCTCAGTACAGTCCCATGAGGTGGACAATGTCACTATCTCCATTTCACAGATGAGGAAACTGAGGCCCAGAGAGGTCATATCATTTGCCCAGTCACAGAGCCAAGGGGTAGCAAATCCATACTTGGAACCCAGTTAAGCACCAGAGGCTAGGCTCTCAGCACCATGCTGTCGTGCCCCTCTTGTGGACAATGCCATCAAATGTGAGCTATCACTGTTAACAGCTCACTTCCTCCCTAGGCAGCTGGCCCCCTTCGGGCGATGTGACAACAGAAAAGCTTCTTCTCCTTAGCAAGAGCTAAGATCAGTCTCCTGGCACCTTCTATCCATTGCTTCTCACTGTGCCCTCCAGAGGCATGCAAAATGATCTCCCTTTCCCAAAGGACGTCTTTTATGTACACAGATCCTTTGAAGCCGTCAGAGCAGCAGGACGAGGAAAAGGCACCTCTGATGGGCCTCACTCGGCCCACTGGAAGCACACGGACACAACAGGCTCCTTTCCCACCGGGACCCAGCAAGTGGCGACCTGCCTGGTGGGAGTCAGAGGCTGATGACCACAGGCTGGCAGGCAACACTGTGGTGCTGTGGCCTTCCTGCCCGCTGGCATACCCAGGCAGGGCTGAGACCCAACGGGGCCTGGGGACAGGCTGGGAGGGGCAGAATGGGGGTCATGGTCAGACAAGGGGAGCCAGGACTTGACGGCCAATCAAGAGCTCCCCTGGCAGCCAGGGTGTGCTGGGACAGGCAGCCCAGGGACGGAGAGGTGGAACAGGTCTGAGGCCATGCTAAGCGGGACTAGCAGTGTGCAGAGGTCTGCAGAGTGGGCAGAGCGATGGTAAGCATGGGTGTCTGGGGATGGACTTTGCCACCATTCAGACGGAAGAACTCTCCAGGTCGAAGCGTCCTGCTCATTGCTGGTGCTGTTTTGTGAGGCAAGTGTCTCCTTGCCTTTTGAAGGATGCAGTAAGGAATCACACCAGGCAATGGCATTCAAAAGTCCAGACACGACACAGAAAAAGAAGATCAAGAAGCCCAAGGAGACAGGAGGGGAGGAGAAAGAGAATTAAAAATGAAAGAAGATGGGACTCAAATCCAGAGTAGGAGATAGGTATGTGACCAGAATCTCAAAGGCCTAGAATACAAGGACAGCAGGGAGGGAGCTGGGTGTCTGACCCCTTTTAGAGAGACACCGCCTAACTCCGGGGCCTGGCTGGGGCTGCTGACTACTCCGAGCTGTCCCCTGCTGTCCTGAAAGCAGCAGGTCACCAAGGAAGGCAGGACCCACAGAGCTACCATGCCGATGCCCTTCCCGGCAACCGTACATTGTCAGGGAAAATGTCAGACAAAATGAATGAGTGGGTGTGTAGGGGTCCAGAGCCCATCTGGGGGTTGGCCTTTGTGCATATCCCACATGCCTACATTTTCAATCCTGGCTACACACTGTAATCACCTGGGGAACTCTCCGGCTCCTGAGGACAGCCCCAGCCCAGGCGCAGTGAGAGTCAGAACTAGGAGGGAGGTAGGTAGGGTGAGGCGTGCCCGGGCAGCAGTATGTTTTTAAAAGGCCTTTATGTAATTCTGATATGCAATCAGGGATGAAAAATCACTCCTCCAGACCCTTCCTGATAAACGTTTGTCTGAAAATGAGAAGAGCTGACTCTTAGACATTCTAGAAGCTCACTCTAAAAACTCAAATTTTCAAATGGGGCAGAAAACCCTAAGCCCAAACCAGATCAAAGCTCAACCAGGACTCCTGGGGCAGCTTGTCCTATCCCAGGGCCTTAATTTTCCCACCAGTCAAATGGAGCTAACACCCCTCCCTGACAAGAAGGACAAGATGGCTCTGAAGAACTCGGCATTGCAAAGACGACAACACAGGGAATCCCCAAAAACTTAGACAAGGAACCTAAGAAAAGAGCAGAAATTTTTTTGGCAAAAAACTCTCTGACCAGTAGCCTATTTCCAGGAATACATGATGTAACTCAAGGCGCTGTCCCTTCTTCAGTTTTTTCTTAACAAGAGCTGACCTTTGGGGCTCGGTTCACAGGGAAACATACATACACCCTTCACTCTTACACCCATTCACTGTTTATTGACCCACCCATCTGCTAGCCATCTAGCCACGCCCCTCCACCCTCCATCCATCCGTTCAACCATCCACCCATCTCCCCCCACCCCCATCCTTCATCTGTCCATCCCCATCCCCCCTCCGTATCCACTATCCATCCACGCATCCATCCAGCCATCATTCCAAAAATGCTTATTGCAAGGCAACTGTGAGCCCAGTTCACCATTCAGCCAAGGGCTATAGTTCAGCCCCTTAGAAAAATTCAGAAATAATTCAAAACGGATGGCAGCGAAATCCAGGTTTCCACCCAAGCCACAGGGGATCCCCCCACTGGAGCCAGGACAGATGGGCCTGGGTCATATCTGTCAGTTATCCCAGGTAACTGCCCTGCTCCACTGAGAAGGCAGCAGTCCCCTGCCCTTCTGATTAAGGGCATGACGGACACTACAGCTACATAATGTCTTATCTGAAACCCCTGGGGTCACGTATGCTTGCAAATGTGGAAGCGAGAGGGTTTTAGAGATGTAACACGCTGCATATGTACATATTACAGAATATCCCCCAGAGGTCCCTGAGACAGCAGGGCCATCGAGTAAAGCCGCAGCTCTCCCGTGAACGGATGAGTAGATGAACAGATTGGGGGAGAAAACATCTTTGGCTATCAGAGCTTTAACACTGGCATCCTTTATCCCAAGCTGGTACCCCAGTCTCTAGATACAAAGTAGATGTTCAAACTGGGTCTAAGAACTTGGCATTCTCTAACAAACCCAGGTTACTTGCCACCGCCATTTCCGGTGGAGGGCGGCTGGCCATTTACATGATGCCATTAGCTCGGGTGGAAAGCCCCCTCATCCAGCCCGGGGTGCGGAGATTTTGGGGGGATGGGCTTCAAAAATGACAAACGAACTCCCATGTCTCTCTGGCACGGGATAAGGACCCATAGCCAAGAGAGTCAGCACGCTGACAGCACCTGATCCCAGGGCGAGGCAGCTGGCAGGGCCGGCAGAGAGAGCCAGCAGCCCGCCGGCATCACAGAGAAATAGGAGCATGCACTGCAGGAACCAAATAGCTCAAATCAACAAATGCCCACACCGCCTTGAATAACATCACTCACACCTCTGCAGCCGGGAGCTCTCCGAGGCCAAAAGGAACCGGCCCAGTATGTCTGATGTTTGTTACCAACACTGACCCGTCTGCCCATACGTAACATGGGGGAAGCTTCTCCATGCTCTGGGCTCCCTAAGCTCTGTATGACTCCAAAGGTTAGCCCCCACTCCTCTGCAGGACAGATGTTCAAACGTGGGACACGCCTCCCCAACTAGCTCTAAGTACGGGACAGGAAGGGGGTCCTCAGTACCCTTGGAACCCAGCGCAAGGCGCTCAGGACGCTCACTCCCCTGGTCGGCAGCTGCCCTGCCTGCCACGGGGCCTCACTTCCCCCGGGGCAGCAGTGCGAGTGACTCCAGGGTGCACGAGGGTTTTGAAACCCTAGTTCTATACTAACACTTCTGTGCTCTTCATCTTCAGAACTTTTTACCAGGACACAATTACAGCGTAATTCAACAAAGAGAAAATCATTCAAAACATGCTTTTTAAAGCTGCAGCTGCTACAACCGCGTAGCTAGCCAAAGGAATGAAAGATTGTGCAGATTTGATGGGCTTCAGCTTTGTGATCACCTGCCTTTCCGCCCCCCTCATCTCAGCCCCTAACTCTGGCTAAGTATCCCCAAGGTCACGCACACAACGGGGCAGAAAAGGTGGGACTCACAGCTGCTTCCCGGGGTTGAGAGAGCCACGGTCGATCTCCCGGTCGAACTCGGTACGGATGTCCTCCAGAGACCCGTCGTCCCCAAAGGCTCCCCACTCCGTGTTGATGCACATCCTCCCCTCGTCGCCTTCCACCAGGTCGATGTGCCTCAGTTCCTCCATGTAGCAGGCATTGGTGCCAGTGCCTTGGAGAGAAAGAGGAACCAGCTCAGGAGCTGCGAGAGCGGGCTGCCTGTGCCTTCTGGAAACCCCGGCTGAGGGAGGGCATGAGGAAAGGGGTGACGTTACCGATGATGAGGCCAACTTCACACTGCTGGTCATCATAGCCACAGGTCATCATGGTCCCTACTGTATCATTCACCACGGCCACAATGTTGGCGTCGTAGTCCTGGGGACACAGAATGGGGCTGTCTCTGTCCACTCTCACATGGGAGCAGAGATCACTGATGTTTCCAAGAGGGCACGGCCAGTGAGCCCCCGTGTTCGGAGCCAGCACTGCTCCTGCAATGGGGTGTACCGCTGCTCCTGACTGCTGGCCCCCAGACCAACCGGATGAGAGTGCAGTGGTTCCAGCACAGAAACCGCACGGTCACCTTCATTACCCGGATTAAGACTCTCTTCCGAGCAGAGGCATAGCCCTCCGCAAACCACGCACTACAGCCCCGTGCTGACGGCCCTTGTTCCAGCCACGCAGGCGACCCCCGCATGTGTCAGCTGCCTCCACACAGCCCAGCACCCCAGTCAGGAGGAGGCAGCTCCCGCCCCTCATGGGGTTCAGGAACTCCATGCAGCGCTTCTGGGAACCCCACTTTGAACCACCCTGACCTTCCGGGCTGTGGACTCTCCCTGTTCATCTGCCTTCAGGACACCTAGCGTGATGCCTCCGGCCATGCCCAACTGCCTCCAGGAAGGGCCTGGTCTGTTCCAGACCCCAGCCTCCTCCCCACACCGCCCCACCTCCACACAGCCGGGACAGGTGGCCCAGAGAAGAGTTACCCCGCGCTTCTTGATGGCTTTGTTAAGCAGCTTCACCACATCCATTCCCTCCACGCCGCTCGCTTTAAATTTCTTTGTCCAGGTGATCAGGATGCCCTGCGAAGGAGAGCCGGTGGGGGTTGGATGAGGGCTGGGAGTCCTGCAGAAGCCCCAGGTCCCTGAGGAGGCCGCTCAAGGGCCGTGAGAAAGCAGAGGCCCAGAGAGGACAGGCGGCTCCCTCCAGATCACAGCGGGTAACCACAGAGCCAGACTCCGTCCCGTCTCCTGTCCACCCACTGGCAGGACGGATCTCTCTGGGGGATGCCACGGAAAGAAACCGTGCGGCTCAGGCTAGAATCCAGCGTGCAAATCTGCCTGGATGTCGATTACACAGCCAGACTTCAAGTAAAAAGAGAACAAGAGAAATCCTGTTACTACCTGATCCCCCTCCATGCTGGCAAGCCAGAGCCCAGCTCCCAGAGCCCGGAGGGAAGACAGGCAGAGCCAAATGGGGAAGAGAAACAAAATGTCAGGAGAATTCTTGGCTACTGAACTTCTAGAGCCAGGTGCTAGAGACATAAGGATAATACCCAGCGCATATGACTTGTGCCTCTTCCCTAACTTTGGAATTTAACCCCCATTTGTAAGCAGCAACTCCACTAATGGGTCCAATAGGCCCCATCTCTGTTTGTGTATTAATGGAGACTTATCAACAAGACTAGACAGCCAATGGTCACTCACTTGAGAATCGGGAAGGGTAGGAATTTTAGTCTTTGCTTTACATCTTTATATTATCTATATAAATAGCATTATATAATTGCTTTTGTATTTTTTTTAAATCAAAGAGTCGAAAAAAATAAATGTTATACTTAACTATTTTTTCTCTGAATGGAGAAATATGCCCACATGTGCGGCAGGGTAGGAAAGAGCTGTGGTTCAGGCCCCGTGGGCCTCTGAAGTGCCACAGGGGTGGGTGCTTGTCCACACGCAGCCCGCCCCCGCTCACAGTGAAAGCCACACAGAACGGGGCGGTGCTTAGGAGATGTGGTTCTCTGTGGCTCTTTGTTCAGCAGCAGCCTGCTCCTAAGCCAGGCATTCCAGAAACCCCTAGACCCTGTCTTCTTCCCCTCAACCCCAACCTGCAAAAGCCTCAGAGAGTATGTTGTGGAAAGAATATGGAGTTGCAAGTCAGGAGACCAGTCCCATTCTCACACCTCTGCCCACATCCTTGTGGGCAGCTCCCTGGATTCCTCTGAGGATCACTTTGCTCATCTGGGGAATAAGGCAGCTGGTTTAGATCTGGAGAATCCAGAAGGTTCCAGGCAGCCCTGAAGAGTGTGCTGTGCATAGCATCCTCCCCGCCCATGGGTAATTAGTCTCACCGGCTTCCCAGCAGGCAGTGCAGCCCAGCCTAGGAAGCCCTCCTCGGATGGGGGTCAAGGCCTGGGAGGGGGGGCCCCTCTCACCTCTCTGCTCACAAAGCCCCTCTAACAGACACATCTTCCCTGCCCTGGGGGGCTCTCCTGCCTCTGAGGATATTCTCTCCCCCTTCTGCAATGCCTTCCTCCCCAGAAGATGGCAGCTTCTGTGGGGCGGGCCCCATCTGCTCCCTGTCCTCTCCCAGGGCCTAGCCCAGCCATCCGGGGATGGCACGTAGGCAGTGTCCCTGACGACGGAGCTAGGTCGAGCAGTCTCTGCCCCCCTTTTCCCAGGGGGATGTGATTGTCACGTCTCTGCTCTTAGAGGCCAAGGAAAACTTAGTACCAAGAACAGGCCTTGAGAAAGGTTCAAGAAGATACTATGGAGGCCAAAGTGATCCAAACACCTTGGAGGTGTTACAAGCCAGACACCAGAGAGTCTGGATAGGCCAAAGCAGTCCTAATGGGGATGGGGACAGCAGTGTCCCAGAGGTCTTCAATGGGGGGAGGGGGAAGGAACGGGTGACAGGAATGTCTGGGATTCTGGCCCTAGGTCTGCCATTAATAAGCCCTGTGACCTTGGGAGGTCTGGTTTTCCAACTGGGCACTGATTGGTTTGCCCTACTAAGCCCTCAAGCCCCCTCCTGCTCCAACATGATGTGATGATACAAAGGGCACAGACAGAAGGGCTCCGAGGGCATGAAGCAGTGGCCAAGACAGGACGCTTACCCTACCAATAAAGACACACAGGGGAGCTGCCCAGAAGCGTGGAGGGGGCCATATGCACCAACACTACTCTCCTGCAGGGAAGCAGACTGGTTAGGAGCACCGGCCCGGGAGCCAAACCGCCCAGAGTGAGTCTGGGCTCTGCTGCTTCCCAGATGGGTGATCCTGGGCAGGTTCCTGACCCCTGCCAGCCTCAGTGTCCTCATCTGTAAACTGGGCGTGTTTGAAGATACCATGTTCACTGTGGGGTGCACGTTCGAACAGAGACCCTGGTACCTGACGGCCCCTCGGTAACATGAACTCTCAGGGTCCCTATTATGAGAGGCTTGTTCACAGGTCGCTGTGTGTGTTTTCTGTCTCTCATGTCGCATCTACTCATTCTGTCTCCGTGCGTGCCATCCGAGGCACAGTGGTGCCCTGGGGTTTGTCTGAGTCCCTCCCTGCTGAGCAGGTGAATGAATCAACAATGACCCACAACACCATGGGCACGAGGACCCAGACGGAGGTCACAAAGGGCTTCTCTGGGGATGGAGCTGCTCATGTGCAAAGCTTTGGACATGAGCTGCTCGGGTGCAGCCCGGGCACCTGAGACATGGGATCCTGACCAGACTCCCCATTCCCGGGACAGCCTCCAGGTAAACTCCACATTGCACAACCCTGACAAAAGGTTTGCCCGCCTCTCACCACTTCCACCAAACCTACTGTCTTTTCTTTCACTTGCTTGGATTTTATAAATGTCCACACCTACCCCGTCTCCAGAAATATGGAAATCCCTAAGTAATTGAAAGACAAACACAGTAACACGATCTCACGTTAATTCCTACAAATGTTTCTTGAGAAATACAAGATAGGCGGGCCATCTGTCCAGGAGAGCAAAAGGGGAGAAAGAGTTGGGAACGGGGGCTCATTGACTTTCCCACTCTGGGGCTCCTCCGGGGCCCACCAAGCCCAGAGTGTGCTTACCTCGTCTATTCTGGACTGCCGACAAGGGAAGGAAAATGTGAATCCCACAGGTAATTTCTTGTCCTTGATTTTTTTTTTCTCCATGAAGTCTCCCAGGCACTCAGCCACATGATCAAAAAGCTGGAGGAAGCACAAGAGAGCTGTAAGGAGGGAGAGAGGGGAGCCCACATTTGGGGGAAAAATGTAAACACTTCCCTTTGCACACACAGAAAAGAGCGCGGCCATAACGGCTGCCCATTCCCACGGCGCCCTGCAGCACCCCTACAGCACCCCGCAGCCCTACCGGGAAAGCCAGGCTGGGTGTGAATGCTAGAGAGAGTCCCTTAAAGAGAGACTTCCCTGCAAGACGGCACAGCGCAGGAAGCCATTCAACCCTTCAATTAGAACTAGCCACTGGGTGCTGAGGAAATTTTAAAGTACTAGAAAATCCCCCCAGCCCTCCATAACAGCGGAGCAGAGGGTCTCTATCAGCCCAGGGGTGGCGAGGTGTCTGGTCCCTTCTCTGGATCTGGATCTTTATCTATATCTACCTCGGTCTGTGCAAATTCCAAAAATTCTATGGGCCATTCCAGAGCCTCTAGCCCACTGGCATGATTTCACAATCTTCAGACTGTCTTATTTTTACTTTTTACTGAAGTCGGATACACACGCACAGAAAAGTGCACACAGCCAAAGCACAGCGTTCACTGGCTTCTCCCCAGCCCACCTGCCTGTGTTGCCAGCACCCATGACGAGAAACCCAGCTCTGCCAATGCCCAGACTCCTCCCTCGCACCCCCGGTGGTAACTGCCACCGCCTAACCCCACAGGGGCTCTCAGCGGTCACTGTGAGGTCTAGCGCTCTGGATTCGCTCTGCCAACTGTCTACTACGCATAAATGCAAGGAGGGTGCGCTCTTCGGTGTCCGCCTTCTCTCCCTCCACATTATGTGTGGGAGAAACATCCACACTGTCGTGTGCCTGTAAACTAGTCATTCTTGTTGCATTCAGTGGATTTCAATTTAAATTCACCTTCTCCGTGGCCCATTGCCTGGGAAGGCTCACCACCTCTAAGGCAACCTTTTTGGATCTCTCTTAATACTTCCCCTCATCTCTAAAATGTATCCAGAATTGAATATAATGTTTCATATGTGTTCTGAACACAGGAGAGCTTAGTTCAACTAAGACTTTCCCTTTTCCTTGGCTCTATACCTCTATTAATGTAATCAAAGCATATATATGCTCTTTTGGCAACCAAGCCAGTTTAGGTAACCCTGCCTTTTTCACATGGATCTGGATCTTTATCTATATCTACCTCGGTCTGTGCAAATTCCAAAAATTCTAGTAACACTAGACCTCCTTTATGTATGGGACTGACAAAGTCACGGAGCTTCCAGAAGGCCAGAAGAAGGCAGTGTTGGCAGGGCCAACCACGTGGTCACAGGAAGCAATCCCAGCCCATGTTCCCAGACAAGGCTCTCTTCCCGGAAAGCTTTCCTTGCAGGGATATCCTCAAGAGGGGGCCGGAAGTCATCGTTCCTATCCCCAACTTTCCTCAGAAGTTTCTGACCCAGCTCTACAGTCTGAATTTCCTGTGGGGGTAATGGAAAACCCGCCAATTTTGATTTAAGAGCCTCTGTCCCTGAATCACCATTACTCAGACTGTGGCTGCAGCCGGTGACTCTGAATGAAGAGACACATGACCACCTTCCCTGGAGGAGCCCGGCTAAGTCTCCAGCGACCTACATTTCTAAGTCACATAAAGCCATTACTAAGTCCGTCAGCGAGCCCCAGGTCATCTGCTCTCACAAGCCCCATGCCCTGCTGTGACCCTCCCAAGAGATGGCCCCCAGGGCAGGAGGAGGGTGGAAGGAAGGCCCAGGCAGGAAGAAACAGGGAGACGGCAGGCTGCAGAAACGGATTCCCACGGATGAGGCTCTGTAGCGCTTCCAGATCCAAGCCAAACACAGCTACCCCGCAGCGCTCTGTTAAGAAGGAAATGCCCACAGCCGGGAGCTCCCAGCCTGCTCAAAGAGACCGGAAGCCACCACCACACTAACCTAAGCCTGTGACCGACCAGGGAGGGAAGCTAGTCTGCCTCGCTGGGCTCAAACTTCTTGTGTCTAAAAAGCACGATTTTTTTCTTTCCAAACAATGCAATCATTATTTTAAAAAACCCCAGAGAGTCAGTTTCTCCCCATTGAAAAGGGTAAAAATGATGAAAACAAAAATTTAAATATTATTCAAAATTTCCCAAACTAAATAAGTGATTTAGATTATTAAAGCTGAAAGATGAACTGAACTTTTTGGGATAGTGTGTGTATGTGTGTGTGTGTGTGTATGTGTGTGTAAAGAGGGGGGAAGATAAAGCAAATAGTTAACGGTTGGGGAATGTGGATGAGGGTATATACTGGAGGCTCCTGGTGCTTATCTTAAAACTTCTCCATAAGTTTAATACCATTCCAAGTAAAAGGTTTAAAAATCTATTTAAAATTCCTGTATGTTTCAGAAGATGAGACCACCACCCCGTGAATTCAGGGCTGTTCAGTCTGAGACTCTGCTGCTTCACAGGCACGTGGGGCCCTTGGCCTCCTGCCGGGATTCTACAGGTCTGTCAGAAAAATGGCCTCTGATACTTGTGTCTAACCTCAAACCAAACTTCTGAAGCAGAGTTTCCTGTCTCATCCCTACTTTCAACTGCCCACCCTCTTCCTCAGCCCCTGGACTCTCCTCCACAGCCCTCACATTTCCTCGCCAACCAAAAGGTTTAAAGACAAAAAGACCAGACCCAGGCTCAGAGTGGTCCACGTTGCTGAAACCCTACTAACCGGGCCCAGACTACGTGGGTGCAACTCCCAGCTCCACCACTTCTGAGCTGTGTGACCCAGCAGGCGGGTGCTTAACATCTGCGCCTCTGTTTTCTCATCTGTAAAATGGGACGGGCGGCGAGCGGAGGGCGCACACAGAGCTCCGTGAAGTACTGCAATAATAACACAGCATCGTTCCCCTTATCGCCATCCTCATCACCTTCTCTTTGCAGACTGCTTGGAAGGGGACGGGGCAGAAGCAGACAGCAGGAAACAGTGACCCTGGAGCTGAGAAGATGGAGACAGAGGCTGGGACAGAGGACGTCATGGGGGGCGCAGGAAGTAGTCGTCACTGTGGAAGTGAATATACAGCCAGGTGGGCCCCTGTTGGGGGCACCCCCTTAATTTACAGACCCTGCTCCTAAAAGGTGAAGCCGAAGTATACAGGACCATCTCAGCACAGGGGACAGTCCTGAGGGCAAAGGCAGCAAGGTGGCTCAACCCAAGGCCAGTTGGAACAGACAGTGACAGGTCAGTACTCGCTGCCAGGTGGGAAGAGCAGGCTGCCACCTGGAGGCTGCTGGTCCCGTGCAAGGACAAGGCAGCAGTCGCCAGGCTGGACTGGGAGATCCAGCAGCTGGCAGGCCTCGCGCACCATCGGACAGATGGGCCGGTTTCTGCAGCCCAGCAGTGCGGGGATAAGCAGGGGAACCTCCAGGCAGAGCCATCCAGTGAGTGACACACTCATCTGTGCTGGAGACAGTGTCCTCTTCAATGCTGCCTGCAACCCAGTCGGATAAGCTCTGAACCCAAGCCCCCAGGAGCACGTGAAAGGCTAGGATTAGCCCTTTTCTCTCAGAACAGAAAAAAAATAAATAAATAAAAATAAAAACCAACCAACCAACAAACAAAAACCACGGAACCGGCAGAGTGCTGGCTCCGGACCCACCCACATTAACTTAGAAACAAAGTAGAGCCAAGAGGAGAAGGCTCCTGGGTCTCATCTCAAAGTCCAGCTTAGAACAAATGAGTTTTCTGGAGAACTTAGTCATGAACCTTTACGGGAACACACCCTTCCTAAAGCAAACAGTTGGCGAGCTCTGAATACATATCCGGGGCAGCAGCCATGACTCGGGGGCAGCAGCCATGACGGGAGGCGAGCTCCAGACCAGAGGGGCCGGAGCAGCTATGAGAGGGCGGGAGGAGCAAACCCCACGCGTGGCGGGCAAACAGCACACAGGCAAACTGGAAGCCATGATCTGGAAGCAAGGGCCCCACCGCTCACCACAGCCAGAGAGATGGGGAAGGGCAACAAGCCCTTCCGATGGTGCCGGCAGCCCCTTGGCCAGCTCTGGAAGACAGCCCTCCCAGGGGTGCTCCACCAAGGGGACGGGCCTCAGGCATCAGATGTGAGGAAAGGAGGTGGTGCCTTTCTGAACCAAGGACTCACAGGAGGCCATTCAATCCGGTAGCCAGGAGCCCTTGACCAGCCCTGGGGCCACGAGCTCACATTGCTGTGGCCCCACAAGGTGACATGAGGCCTGGGCCCCAAATGAGGTGGATGAGGAGGCCAATGACCTAAAGAGCTGCTTTCACCCAGGCGCTCTGCGAAACCTGCCCCAGGGGGCCAACCCCAGGATCCTTAGGAAATGAATGCATTTACCCACAGAGCTGCCGGGCACCCTCTTCCCGGCACTCCCCTCCCACCTGCCAATTTTCCCAGATGGTGGGCTCTCTTTCAGTGGTCACACCTTTCCACCCAGCTGCCCCTCTCCGCGGGAATCTATGAGGGACTCCTTCCAGGGGCTCAGACACCAGAGCTTGGGGGGGCGGGTTCCCGGAGGCAGGAGCCCATTGGGGCCAATCAGAAGGGAGCAGGGACCCACCTGGCTTCCGCTGCCGTGCACGATGTTCTCCGGGGTGTCATAAATCTCGGACTCCATGTGAACATTCTGGTTTTGCTCATGATTCACTTGCACCCTCAGAATTCGAAAGGAAGACCCGCCAAGATCCAGGGCGATGAAATCTCCCTTTTCTGTTTAGGGAGACAACAGGGATCACATCAGGGTCACATGTGACGGGAAGGCCCCACACACTGCCCGCCTCTTGACAGGGCCCAGCTGGCCTGCTTCTCTCATGTAAACCTCACCCAACCACTGCCTCCCCGGAAAACACGCCAGGGAAACCTCCCCAGCCTGACACGTGCGGGCCAGCTCCAAGCAGGGGAAGGCGAGGGCCAAATTCCATTCAGAGGCCCACCCTCTGGGCTTTCTCTAAGGCCCAACCCCTTCCCCCAGGCAGCACCATTAGCCATAAGATAAAAAGAGCATTTCAACTCCAAGAACACCCCATACCTGAGGTCGGTCCCATGCCTTGAGTTCCTAACACACCCCCACTCACTACCCGTGGGAAGAGGGATAGGGGATAAATTGTGGTAAAATCTATATAACATAAAATTCACCACTGGAACCATCTTTAAGCAGTGATAAGTACAATGTTGTGCCTGCATCACCACCACCATCCATCTCCAGAACTTCTCCCTAGAAAACTCTAGAACCATTCCCTGCTCCTCCCCTAGCCCCTGGTCACTGCCTCTCGGCTTGCTGTCAGCATGGATCAGGATGCCTGATTGCAGGAGTGGAATCACACAATACTTGGCCTTGTGTGTCTGGCTTCCCTCACTTTGCATAATGTCTCAAAGTTCATTCTGTAGCCTGTGTCGGAGTGTCCCACCTCCTGAAGGTGGCTGGTAGAATCCACTGTAAGTCATTACCTCACTGCCTATCCATCCAGACACCTGCCGGGGAAGGTGTTGTCTCTACCCAGGGAAGGCTTGTAACAGAAGTCTCTCTTGGTCACGTAGGAGGAAATGGCCTGACATGGTTGCAGCCTTCAGGTCTGATGTGGGCCCTGACGGAGGCGTGCTTCAGTGGGACACAGATGATGGCACTGTACGCAACCCAGGGCCACCAGATGGCAGCAAGGAAGGCGGCCGTGGGAAGGGTCCCAAACCATCCAGCCACCATCTAACATTCCTTACCCTCTTTCCGCTGGTAATTCTCACATGCTTCCAGAAGCATGGCGAAAATCTGTGAATTTTACTACTGATGTGACATCCTCAACTGATCCAGTGGGTATCGGGCCAGGGGTGACAGCCCCCCCCCCCCCCGCCACCCAGAGCCCCGATAGTCCCCAAAGTCCCCAATCCTACAGCAGCATAGACATAAGTCTGCTTGGGATCTCATCTTCCTAGGGAAGCATCTTTAACATTGTTTTTCGATAACGGCATCATTGAGATCTAAAGCACCAGACAAGTCACCCGCTTGAAGTGTGTAATTCCGTAGTTTGTCGCATCATCTGTGATGCGACCAGGGCTACAGACCAGTTTTAGAGTGCTTTCATCACTTCCAAAAAGAAGTCCTGGACTTTTTAACTGTCTCCCTCTCAAACAAGCACCCTCTTCTCCCCCCTGCTCTAAGCAACCATTAATCTGCTCTCCATCTCCACAGCGGTGTCCATTCTGGACCATCTGTATGAGTGGCATCACACAGCATGTGGCCACCCGTGGCCAGCATCCTGGTGTATTGGTCAGTATGTCATCTCCATACGGCCAAATAATAGCCCATTGCATTTACCCATTTGTCTGCGGATGTAATATCTGGGTGGTTTCTACCTCTGGCTGTCAAGAATAACACCACAATGAACATTTCTGTACAAGTTCGTGTGTGCCCTGTGTCTATTTCTCTTGGGTCTATACCTAGAAATAGGACTGCTGTCCAGGGGTAACTCACACTGAACTTTCTGAAGCACTGTCATCAGTGTCTGAGCAGCCGTTCCACTGTCCATCCCACCCATGATACGAAAAGGTTCCAATCTGTCACTTCCTCAATTCTCATCACCAACTTACTTTAGTTTGGTTCGCATTTCTGTGGCTAATGACAATGAGCACCTTTTCATGTGTCTCTTGGCCGTTTTTTTACCTTCTTTGGAGAAATGTCTATTCAGATACCCAGCTTGTTTTAAAAACTGGGTTGTCTTTGGAGTGTTGAGTTGTAAGAGTCCTTCACGTTCTAGACCTAAGTCCCTATCAGATATAGGACTTATAAATATTTTCTCTCATTCCATGGATTGGCTTTTCGCTTTCTTGATGGTGACTTTTAAAGCATGAAAGTGTTCCGTTTTGATGAAGTACAATATATCTGTTGCTTTTCCTTTGTTGTCTGTGCCTTTGGGGCCATATCTTAGAGGCCATTGCCAAATCCAGGGTCACAGAGATCCTCACCTACGATTCCTGCCAGGAGTTTTATAGTTTTAGTTCTTACACATCAGTGTTTGATCCTTTCCGAGTTGATTTTTCTTTATGGTGTGAGGTAGGGGTCCAACCTAGTTCGTTTATGTGTGGATATCCAGTTATCCCAGTACATTTGCTGCAAGACAGCTCTTTCCTTCATTGAACAGTCCTGGCACCTTTGTCAAAAATCAAGTGACCATACAGGTATGGGTTTCTGAACTCTCAATTCTGCCCACCTCCCCCAATTTTGATATATAATTGATACCCTGAACTCTCAATTCTGATCCACGGCCATCCTTATGCCGGTACCACAGGGTCTTGATTAATGTTACTTTGTAATAAAATTTGAAACGAGGAAGTGAAAGTGTTCTAACTTTGTTCTTCTTTTTCAAGATTGTTTTGGTGTTTCTGTGTCTCTTGAGCTTTCTTCTTCTCAATTTTTAAGGTAATGGTTAGGAAGAATTAAAAAGCCTCTTTTTTGTAAATCTTGTATTTGATTCCATCAATTTGTCAGCTCTGACACACCACTCTATTTCTGGAACTCAGAATGGTGTTTGATATACAGTAAGAGCTCAACAAATACTTCAACTCAGGAGGGTGGTAAGGAATCAATAACCAAAGAATTCTCCAAGTGAATTTTCCCCATTCTTAACCTCGCTCTCAAGTTCCTTGATGGAAAAAAACCACAACTTGGGCTTGTTTGCATCTTACCCATGGCACCCAGGAAAGATCAACAAATACTCAGCAGATGCTTGGTTATAGGGGATGGTGACCCAATCATTCCCTCACTCAAGGTAGCCCTGCTCATTGGTCTTTAAGCACAGAGCAGTGACACTGCTGGCCAGTTGGCTTCTTAGCTTACAGCTTTGTTGAGAAATTATTCATATAGCATACAACTCATCTTATTTTTTTTAAGGTTCTTATTTTAATTCATTTGTTACAATTCATCCATTTTAGTGTAGAACCCAGTGGTTTTCTAGTGTATATACAGAGTTGCACAACCATCACCACTACCTAATTTTAGGACATTTTCGGCATCCCAGATAGGCACTCTGTACCCATGAGCCATCACTCCCCACTTCCTGGCAACCCCTCTCATCCACCAACAATCACAAATCTACTATGTGTCTCTCTAGATCCTCCTACTCGGGACATTTTGTGTCAATGGACGCATACAAGAGCTAGTCTATTGTAGATGGCTTCTTTCACCTTCTATAGCTGATGTTTTCAAGCTTTGTACATGTGGTGGCATGTGTCAGTACCGCATCCATTTCTGGGACCGAATTATATCCCATTGTATGAATATTATGATATGATGCCACTGGTTTTAAATTGTTTCTATGGCCCAAAGGAAACAGACCAAGGGAGAATGCCAAGAAGCAGGTATCACAGATCGGTAGGAAATTCTGACCCTGATTTTGTGGGGTGTTCAAATCTATTTAGAGGGCTTTTTTGTTTATTTGGGGTTTTTTTTTAAAGATTTTATTTTTAAGTAATCTCTACACCCAGTGTAGGGCTCCAACTCACAACCCTGAAATCAAGAGTCGCATGCTCTACTGACTGGGCCCACCAGGCACCACGGTTTAGAGTTTTCTTAGGGTTCCCATCAGAACCCTAATCTCCATGGTGCTCAGTTAAAAAACTGAATTTGGTACAAGGCTGCTCCTCCTCTCGGGAAGACGAATTACTAGAATATCAAAAGCTTTTATTTTATTTTACCATCAACCAACATTCACGGAGCCTCCGTGCATTCTAGCTAAGTCCTTCAGATGCATCATTTTATTTTTAACTCCCTCAACCCTATGTGATCCCCATTTTACAGGTGAGCAAGTAAAGGCTGGGAGGGGTCAGACGTCTAGCCCAAGCTCACAACCTAAGTGGCAGAGCCAGAATGTGAACCCAAAGCTTAGAGTCATTACCAGAATTCCAACTGCCTGCTGGACAGACATCATGGACACAGGCCCCCAGGGGTCGCTGTGGACTGAGACTCCAGCACCACCAGAATGGCCGCCTTTCTGGGGCTCCTCAACATCAGCGACTCCTCTCGGATTTTGGGTTCGTTCTGCCTCATTCTCCAGTGAAGACAATGCACACTCAGTGAGGTAAACAATTCCAACCCACTTGAGCAGATGAACGAGCACAAAGGCAAACACTGTGCTAGCATGAACTTATGGGTGCTTTTTGCTTTGTTTCAACATTTTTTATTGCTTTAATGTTTAAATAAACATTTATTTATTTCCTGTTATAAACTGACTTTACATCGTAACTTAAAAAAAAAAAATAGCATGACCCATTTTTCGGTTGCTAGCCTGGTCCAAAGTCTCATTTCCAGTTGAATCAATGGTCTTAAGTGAAAGCAGCTTCTTATGCTCAGGGGCCAGGTGTCTGTGGGGAGGAGCTCGTGGTTAGTGGGGTCAGTGCCAAGTCAGATCAGGTGAGAGCTTTCAGATCCTGCTGCGGGAAGGAGTCAGGTTTCAGTCAGCACCTCCACGGGACCCAGACCTGAAGTTTTTCAAGCAGGAAAAGTGCAAATGACCTCAGCTGCCAATAACCAAAAGACTGGCCTTCGGGTACACGGGGCTGGGCCCCACTTCCACAACCCTGTGAAGACCAGTGATCCATGCCAGCCTCCCGCTGTGGTCTGTCCACTCCAGCTCTCCCCTGCTCTCCTCAACAAGCACAGATCAACAGGGTCCCAAGAAGTTCGAGTCAGACATGGCAACCAGAAAAGGTGACCTTGAGATGTCAGGAAAACACTAAACACTGGACACTCCCCACACCTGGAAGTGGGAGTTGACCATTTGAGGAGGGCCTTTCCCAGAAGGCAGTTTACATGGGGTCATGGTCAAGCCCAGCACGGTTCCTGGTCCCTCCCTGAGTGGTGGCCCTGGTTCCAGGCCATGTTTGTGACTGCCCAAAGAAATGGCACCTCCTTCTGTAAATCACATTTGCAGCTTGGGAGCTAGGGGACAAATATCAACTCATCTTCCTGGTTTCCAGAGAAGGAAGCTCAACCAATCCAGCTGAACAACCTGCTCCTGGTCACACCTATAGTGGCGCCACAGCCCCTCCCTTTTCTTAGTCACCCAAGTATTTGCAAATATTGTGATGCTCATTATCTTCTAGGGGTAAGTGGCTTATCTTCCTCAGCTGGTTGATAAGCAACTCGAAGGTGAGGGCAAGGTGACACGCTTACTTCCTCCCCCTCCACCCCAACTCCCCAGGGCTCATGCAAGGCAGGGAATCAGGGTTGGCTGCTAGTTTGAAAGAACTGTCTGGGTCAAATGTACGCCTGTCTGGTCATAATGTCTGCCAAGGCAAAAGATACCAAGGAATGACGTCTGGTAAGGGGAACAAGATTTCCAGTGAACTTTGGTGGCTGTCTAGCCTCTCTTTAGATAACTATCCTCCCCATTTTTCATCTGAGGTTGGGGGTAAGCTGAGCCCCTGCTCCCACTCCAGGGGGACCACTGGTCATCCAGCAGCATCAAGTCTCCCACCCTGGCCATCATGATTGGCTCAGGAGGGGCACATGACCTGAGTCAGCCAGCCAATCATCACCCTCTCCAAGACCATGGCTGGGACCAGGAGCTCTGAGGCAGCGTGGGCTAGAGCTGCCAGAGCCATCCTTGTCTGCCACCCTAAGGAAGAGGCAGCCCTCAAAGGCAGCCAGCACCCAGACTGCAAGAAGGGACAGGCGAGTCTTGGAATACAGAAGCCAACTTACAACTAGATTTCCCAGTTATATGAACCTAAAATGTTGCTCTTTTCGCTCATACAAATTTGAGTTCGATTTCTTTCAGCTACAAGGCTCCTGAGCCCGATACTCTTTCTTAGGGAAGGAATCCCCCAAACGCCTACTTGCCCTGCATAACAAAGGGCATCTATTGGATCTCAGGTTGGTTCCCCATTAGAGCTTTGGTGTCCCATCCCCCCCCAGCAGAGGAGGAGAGGAGCCCCCAGATCACAGCTCTGGTGCCTCTGCTGTGGGGGGACAGGAGTGAGACAGCCTGCCTCTGCTGTCCCCTTTTTTCTGCCTTCTCCCCTGACAGCATCATGGAGAGGCCAGTGAATTCTGAAAAATTCTGAATCTTTTTTGTCCAGGGCTAGACCTACACATTTAGGCCTGATGGTGGGGCTCCTGTGACTGGCAGCATCGGCGGGGAAGGGCCCTCCCAGAAAATTCTTACAAAGTTGGTTGTTAGATGACACTAGCGTTGAGGAGGACAAGGACCCACTAGAACTCTCACGGTGGCTGGCAGCTTCCAAAGCACTTTTCGTTTGATCCTTTTGCAGTCTTCTGAGGCAGGGAGGGCAGGGTCCGATAACCCATTTTACAGATGAGGAAATGGAGGCACAGGGAAGTTAAGGGACACCTCCAAGGTCAGGCAGATAATAAGGAGTAGAGCTGGAGATTAATCCAGTGTTCTGGGTTGGTTTGCCCCCCCCCTTTTAATTCAAGTTCGGCCTCTTTTTAGAGCACTGGGCTTCCCTCCAACTACCTCTTCAAAACTTTGGCCTCAACCTTCCTTCCTGCCCCTGCTGCCTCCTACTTACAACTTCTTCCCACATTGCCCATTTCTACTGAAGCCAGGAGAACCACTCTTCAGATGCTTCATTAAACAAAGCATCTGAAGGGCTTCTGGCGACTTTCCATTTTATGATGACCGCCATTATTCCCAGCAAATAATGGAAAACAAACACAGGGACAGATGTCTCTCTCAAGTCCAGGTCTGCACCGGACAAAATACAGGGCAAACAGAAAGCCCGCCTTCAGGAAATGCCTACCTTTGCCCTGTTGGATGAATTGATTCTGTATGTGAGATGCAAAGGCTCTCCCTGCATGTCCGCAACCCAGCTACTCAAATAACAGTTGTACGCCTCCATCAGAAACCCATCCAGAATCCGAGACACACAGGCTTCACGGGTAGAGAGACAATCCAATCATCTTGCCAGATCCGGAAACAGAGACAGGGAAAGGGAAGTGACCAGCCCAACTGCCATGGGTATTTTCTTTCCAATCTGGGGCCAATCTGGGGCCCCCAAAAATTAACTGAACACACTGCAAATCGAATATTTTCCAATGTATCCTTTGGGTAAAACATGTGCTTAGAACCATAACGCAGAAACAGTGAAATATTCAACTCAATTTACCCTCAAAAACCTTGCACCTAACTGGTATTTCCAATATCCTTACTGAGAAATGAGAAGAGAAAAAAGGGAGGTTTCATGAATGAGACCCAGAACGAGCACTTCTGAGGGAAGCGAGACGTGGAGGGCCAGCTGTCCCCAGAGACTCGCAGCTCTGAAAAGGGACCTTCTGTTTAGCCAAGTCACCAAAGTGAAATGGCTTCAATATCTTCCTTCTTTTATTTATTATTCATACCTTTCCTACTCCAAAAAGGATATGCAACAGCTAAAAGCCACTTTAGGGTTTAAAAAAAAAAAATTAACATATAGATTACTGAAGAGCAATTTAAAGAAAAACCACTGCCCATAAAAGATGGGCAAAAGGGGGAGAAATAATAAAAATGTGCTGATACATTTCAAAAAAAATCAGTGTTTTAAAACTCTGAGGCCAGTTCCCTGAGGTCAAGGTCAGCAGGAAAGGAAAGGAAAGGTTTGTTTCTCCCTTTGACTGGGAAGTCACCCCGCCCTTAGCAGGTGGGGGCATCTCTCCCCGAGCTGAGTCCAATTTATCCCTCAGTGGTTTGGGATTACCACTAATTCTGTCGCTGACTAATTATACAGTTAAAGCAGTGATTAACATTTAAAAAGGGAACACCTTGGTTTACTATCAAGGAGGTCTGCATTCTGACTACTCCAAGGGACTTCTGGTTGTTGGTTGATAAGGGGGTACAGGCCACAAAGGGACAGGGAGGGGACTGGGGGCAGGTATGCGAGGCCTTGGCCTTTCAGTCAGTGTCAATGCCTGTGTGGGGCTGTAGGGTCGGTTCCAAATGGATTGTGGGCCCCAGGGCATAGGAACTGAGCCCAACCGTGAATATTAGGAACAGCTATGGGGAGCAAGGCCATAGGGTGTGTTAGGGTTGCACTGTGACACCCCCCCCCACCCCGAAAAAGATACACTGAAGTCCTAACCCTTGGGACTCGGAAACGTGACCTTGTTTGGAAACAAGGTTAAGATGTAATCAGGTTAAGATGAGCCCTGAGTGTGGGGCCTAATCTGATTAGTATCCCCCGTAAGAGGGAAATGCCCTGTAATGACAAGGGCAGAGACTGAAGACATGCCGCTGGCAGGCCAAGTGCCACCAAGGACTGCCTCCCACCACCAGAAGCCAGAAGGCACTGGGAGGCAGGGGTAGGGCTGGGCGGGGTGAGGCAGAGAAGGGGGCAGAGAGCCATCAGGCAGACCCAGGCTGCACAGGAGGGGGATCCTATTACTGCAGAGCTTTGGTTTCGTCACCTGTCAATACCACTCTTCTATCCTCAGAGGCCCTAAGTATTTGTCCCATTCATACTGGGGAAGAGAGAGGCTCAAAGGAGGCCTGGGGCCCAGGCTGTGGGCTTCCGTTACCACACGTGTCATCACACTGAGAACATGGCTGACGGTCAGACACGTTCTTTTACACAACACGAAGAAAGAGCGAACACCAGCCGTTAGCATTTTACAGTGCAATGACAGCACAGTGCACTACAGATTCCAGAGCCATTCAAACTATCAAGTGCCTCAAAGTAGACGGAATGTGTAAGAAAAGAGCAAAGATTACGGGAAAAGGCAGGTACGCCAGGTTCAACAGATTTCTTTTCTGCGGGACAGCTCAAGGCCTACCGTGTCTTGGCATGTGTTATGAAAGTCGGAGGGAGGGCTGCAGAGGGTTTTCCCCCAGGGAGTCTGAATGCTGGGCCTTATTTTGAAAAATAGTCCATGGGGGTAAATGGCTAGGTGACTCGTACAGCTGGATCAGGCTTAGAGACCCTCGGCTCTGCAGAGGGTTCCTGGAAGGGGAAGGAAAGCACCCCCGCTGACATACGGTCCTGGCACAGACATACGGTCCTTGGACACGTTAGCCCTGGGCCAGTCCCACAGGATCAGGGGCCCCGCGGGCATCAGGTATCCCTCTGCACTCCCCCTAGCCAAGCCAGAGTAGGGGCCCTCCAGGGGCTGCTCACACCATTACTTCTCCCCTCCCCCTTCTCTTAGCCAGAAGCAGGCAAAGCCATGCGTCTCCAACAGAACTCTGCTCACCCTGGAAATGCTCACTGCTCCTAGATGCGGGACCACCCAGAGCTGGGAAAAGACAGGAGTGAACCACAAAGCCAGAGACATCAGGCCAAAATCCCGGGCACACCGCAGCCCCATCACTCCAGGGACCAGAATTTCTTGGGTGATTATTACGACGTTAAAACTGCTGGTAACCACGACCTCAAGGAACACAGGAGGAGGGAAGTGGAACAGATTTCCAACAGTCAAGAAGCAAGGAGAGACAACGCCAAACCCCACCTGCGCCACAGAGCCAACAGAGCACACGGCCTCCGTCAGCGTCCAGATCTCATCCGGGGCCTCTAGAGAGCCCGCACACAGGGCAGGACCTTCCCACCGCGGCCGGTCCGCTCCAGCAAGTGTGTGCTTGCCCATCCTTGGTGGACGCCTACAATGGCGGTTTTCCTGACACCCGTTCTGCAGACTGTGTACCAGAGGCTCCAAATGAAGGCTTGAAACGAAGCCTCCAGAACAGGGAAGAAACCGCAGGGGGGTGTGAGGACCAGGCTCTCAGGGTGTGGACTCCCAACCAGAGAGAAACAGGACCTCCCTATCATCTCCCTCCCTCTCATGTGCAACAGATGAACCCCAGTCCAGAGCACAAAACACCCCTCCGAGTGGGGTTCCTGGGAGGGTGCCTCACTGAGGCCACCAGAGGACTCCCCCCCCCCACCCCCCGCACCCCCCTCTGCCACAAACTACTAGCTGCAGGTCCGTCAGACAAAATGGCTCCACCGAGCCCGCTGAGCTGTGCCCTCTCAGCCTCCGCTCTGCCGAGAGCAGGAGCTAATAAGCCTGCTCCGCTGGGGAAGGGGTACTGATGATCCACGGGGAGCCCCCAACTCCCTTTTGTGGGGCACTGAACTTACAAAGATGCACACCGACAGGAGAATTTTTTTCTCCAGTTCTACCTCCCTTCGCTATTTGCTCTAGAGGCTACCTTCATGTCCCATCTGTAACATTTTGTTAGATGGGAACTTGACTCTCCCCTCTGAGTCCAATACCCAGCTAGCCCCTGGGATTGCTACTTATCTGAAGGGAGGTCTTGGTGCCCTGATGAAGAGATTTTCCTAAAATGAACTCATTTGTTCTGGAGCTTTTCATATTCTACAGACATAAGAGCAATGCACACGGCGTCTATAAGATCGGGACGCACGATCCTTCCCTATCATTAGCCATTAGACAGTCGGTCGAGTGAGGGCAGATCAGCCTTATCCAACCGTGGTAGCTCCGATGCCTGGCACATGGTAGATACTGAGCAGGCATATGTTGGATGGATGGATGGATTGATGGATGGACGGATGGACAGATGGATGGATGGGAGGACAGACAGATGAATGAATGGGTGGAGGAGTGAGGGAATAAATGAACAAATGTGAAGACAGTAGACAGGATGCTTTCACAGAGAATTCAGCTCTCGGAGCCCAATCTCTGGGTGAGAGACTCACCTGAACCATCGGGAATGGACCTTACAAAGGTCGGCAACATCTTGACTGTGGCTGTTGGATTAAAATCCCGGGAGAGGCCATTCTTCATCTCCTTCTTGAAACGAGTCATGATATCTATCAGAGTTTCATCGGAGAGCCGCATGGCATAGAGATATTTGTCAATCTGGGGGAAGGATAAGAAGGCAGGAAAGTGAGGTGAAGCCTGAAGGAGGTCATTTCAGCTTGAGCCTGGCTGGGGAGGGACAGGGCAAGGGCGAGGCGCCCGCCTGTGGAGGGCCATCCAGCTCCCACAAGTTGGGACACACCACACGACGGGATGGGCAGTCACACAAATGCCATCAGCCATGTCCCTCAGAGCAGTCTTGCAAATGGTCCAAGCCCCATTTCATCCTGCAAAATCAACCAGGTAGCTCCAATCCTTTCCAATCCTTGAATGCTCCACGGAAGTTGCCCTTTGATCCCCAAGCACACACCACAGGTGCCCTAAGCCTACCCACGGCTCCCTTCCGCTGTGAGAAGTGGCCGGCTCACCCGCAGATGGACGGCAGTGTCACAGAGGCTAAGAACGAGGGTGCCAGAGCCGGCCACGTGGGCTTCCACTCCCCGCACCATCACTTCACAGCTATGTGAATTTCAGCTTCCTTAACTGAGAAACGGACTGGATAAACAGGACCTAACTCACAGTTGGGAGTTTTAAGATCAGTTGAGACCGAGAAGCAGTTAGAACACAGGAAGTGCTTAAGAAACTTGAGCCAGGGACGCCTGGGTGGCTCAGTTGGTTGAGCAGCTGCCTTCGGCTCAGGTCATGCTCCCAGCGTCCTGGGATTGAGTCCCACATCGGGCTCCTTGCTCAGCGGGGAGCCTGCTTCTCCCTCTGCCTCTGCCTGCCATTCTGTCTGCCTGTGCTCGCTCTCTCTCCCTCTCTCTCTCTGATAAATAAATAAAATCTTTAAAAAAAAAAAAAAGAAAGAAAGAAAGAAACTTGAGCCATCGGTGTTAACGTGAGACAGTGGTGCTGGGGGGATTCCTTGGGCACGATTTCTTGGTAGGCAGAAATAGTGGCCAAAGGGCTGGAATCCTTCAGAACATGGAGTGGCAGGCCCAAGAGCAGGGAGACCTGAACCCCACCATCCCCAGAAGGTATGGGGACAGCCCCCAGGATCCCCCACACAGGGGCCGGGGCTGACATGCCCACACTCCCATCATCCCAAGTACTGACCCAATCTGCTGCTCTCCCTGGGCTCCCCATTCTCCTCGGGGTTCCAAGGCTTCTAACTGCCAGACCCCTCGGACTGTCGCTGGCTAATCTTCATTCATAGTATGTTCCCATTTACTCTCTCCGAAAGTATTTATTGGGCACCTCTTGTGTACCCGGGCTCTAAGTCCTCTTGTTTCTCTCCACTCATTCTTTTTGCTTCTCTTCGGCTCAGGAAGCCCCGACAGCCACGTGCCTGGACTTCTCATTCCTCTTTCCTGAGGCTCCTCAGTCACTCACTGGAATGGTTTTCCATCTTCTTCAACCTCACCCCCTTCCATCCCATCTGGTACCCCACTGCCATGGTCTCCTTGGTAAAGTCAACCCCGCTCATTCTTTCCCTTGCTCAAAGCCTTGCATGTCTTCCATTTCCAAGGCGCCAACCCTCTCCAGGTGTGGCTTCGAGCTCTCTGAACTCTGGCCCAAACACCTCGACTATTCCTGGTGGGTTCCCAGGCTTTTGCACCGTAAAGCTCTTCCTTCTCCTCCCAGCTCTCCAGATCTCCCCTCCCCTTCCAGGTTCAGATCAAACCTCTCCTTCTGCGGGTGTCGGAGCTCCTCAGGCTGGAGAGGACCCTTCATTCAGCACTGATCTCTCTGCACGGGAGAGCCTGGATCACAGCTTTCTGCCCCAGTGCCCTATTCCAGCGTTTGCTCCATTCACCTTGACCCCCCTCCCCCACCCAGTGCCCTACACGCAGTCTTGCACACGGAAGGCTCCCGGTGGATGGAGAGAGAGATTTATGACCCGAGGAGGTTGCAAAGACCTTGATGCTTATTTGCTTCTGAGAATGGCATCTCGGGCTCACTTTGCAGGGTGGCTGGAAATGTCCTGACTCAAGGACAGAGAGTCCCCAGCCCTAGGTCTTTTCTGCATATTTTGAGCTGGGGCATCTTTCTTCTCACTCTGGCCTCCATGCCTCGTGCTCCCCCAAGTCCTGCCTGTCTCCTGTCTCACAAACCATCAGTCCATTGGCAGGAGCCCCCCAGTGTCCTCTGTGGCCAGAGACAAGCCTGCCCCACCCCCAAGCTCTCCTTCCACAACCACCTTTCCTATTACCCCCTGTAATAAAGCCCTGCAGAGAAGAGCAATCAGAAACCACCAAGAGCTCAAGTAGAAATTGCCAGAATCACGGCCCCAGGAGAAGACATGCTCCGCTCTATTCTACCCCCAAGGCTGGCACCAGACGAGCAGAACTTGCTGCCATGGTGCCCACAGTCTGGCAGGGGGGAGGCAGTCATGAAACAAGGGTGTGTGAGCAGTGCCAGGAGAGGGAGTCTACTGAGAAGGCTTCCCGGGGGCGTGATGTCAGAGCGTGCATCCAGGCACAGTCAAGAGCATGTGTGAAGGCCGATGGTGGGGGGGGGGGCAGTTTGTGCAAGGAACAGAAAGAAATTCAATATGAATTGAGCACAGTGTAAAAAGTGAGGCAATTAAAAAGACCGAGAGGAGCTAAATTGTGTAGGATCCTGTAATGCACGTTAACAAATTTAGACTTGATCCCAAGCACAGCGGGCCTTGGGATGACTTTCAGGAGTATTCAACAATGAGATCTGTGTTTCCGCAAGATCGAGCCGGCTGCTGGGGAGAGAATGGGTAAGCAGAGGCAAGACCCGGTACTAATGAATAATCGTCACGTTGTTACTCCTGCATTTGGGGGATGCTTCCGCGATCACATTCCCCACCCTCCGTGCTGCATTTATGGAACGGTCTATCTCCTCTGATAAAACATGTGAGTTCCCTAGGGAAAGGAACTCACCCGGATGCCTGCTACAAAAGAGGAATTTAATTGATACTAAGTGCTAAATTACTACTCTATATTTATCCTATGGCTCACAGCAGATCGAGCGCTTTCATATCCAGTAAGTCCTTTAACCTTCAAAACAGCCCCACCAGGGACACATTCTTGCCCCATTTTACAGATGCAGAAACTGAGGCTCCACAAAGCAAAGTGATTAGTTCAAAGACACATCAGGAGAGTGAAGTCTCATACCTGCAAGTCTGACTTTGCTCCCTACAATCGTTCCCATCCCTCAGGGAAGACCAGTTCCCTTATTCTGTGGAGGCCAAGCCCAAGTAAAGCTGCTGAGGTTTTCTAGCTGGACAGGAAGAAGCATCTAGAAAAGCCAAGGCTCCCTGCAGCTCCACAGCCATCCTGCCCCCTGACTCAAGGTGCAGGTTAGTACAGGGACACAGATCCGAGACCCAAAAAGAGCCTAGAAGCTCAAAGGAGGAAGCAGGCCGGGGACACAGAAAACAAACCAGCCCCCAAGCATCTATGGAAAGGAGGCTTTCCTCCTCTGGTTCAAGCACATGAATCGTTATGTGGGACAACCCCTCTCTGGAGAGATGTGGAAACAGGATCCAAAAAGAAGGTTTAAGGGGCGCCTGGGTGGCTCAGCGGGTTAAGCCGCTGCCTTCGGCTCAGGTCGTGATCTCAGAGTCCTGGGATCGAGTCCCGCATCGGGCTCTCTGCTCAGCGGAGAGCCTGCTTCCCTCTCTCTCTGCCTGCCTCTCCATCTACTTGTGATTTCTCTCTGTCAAATAAATAAATAAAATCTTTAAAAAAAAACAAAACAAAACAAAAAAACAAAAAAAAAAAAAAAAAAAAAGAAGGTTTAAGTTGGGGCAGAGTGGGAACTGGGCCTGAGGCCTCCCGGACGTCATGTGAATGAGAGTAAGCAAGGGGAGCCCTTTCCACTGGTCCTCGGGAGCTCAGGAGGGGCCTCTGAACCAGCATAGATGCTGGGCCGGGGGTGGGCTGGACAGCCAAGCAGTGCCCAGTGCAGGCCTCAGCGGGTCCACGGCACATAGACCAGGCCCTTTTAAGCAGCGCAGGAGACACTGGAGCAAAGCCCACAACAGGGGGCACTTGTGGGACAGTCCCCAGGGGCCCAGAGTGCCCAGCGCCTCACTGAACCAGAGGCCTCACTCCCTTTGTTCAGACCGGCCCTGCGTGGCAGCAGGCTACACTGCCCCATCCACCTGGGAAGGACGACTGGGTCACGGGTGGCAGGAAGGAGGACAGGTGTCGGGCCAATCCCGCCTGTCCACATGCTCCGGATCTCGCTGGGGCTGGGCCCCACAAGAAATGCAGCAAGAGAGCGGCCATTCCTTGGGTGGGGCCAGGAGCCCAGGAGCAGAGGACAGAGGGAGGCAGACCTGAGAAAGGCCAACTTCCGGTCTTCAGGAGCTTGGCCAGAGTCTGTGGTCTTTCCAACTTCTCTGTTCTCTATTCCAGCTCCACGGCATCTCCAGATCGGGCCCCTCCTCCCCGCGTCCCTCCCCCGCCGGCCATGTGCACACACCGCTGCTGCTCGGTGGCTCTGGCCACACGCTGATGCCCAAAAAACCCCTCCTATGCCTCCATCCCTCTCCCCTCTATGTTTTGGCGACAGGAGGCCATGGCACAGCACCTCCAGAGGCTGCAAGCCACCAGCCTCAGCATTTGGATGGTCTGTCACAGGCCAGAGGCTCCCAGGAAGCTGTGACAGGAACCCTGGGGGTCCCAGCGTGCTCCCTCTCGCCCGTGGTGTCTGACACATGCATGCAGGACTCTGGTCGGACTATGAAGGAAATGGGGAGATGCCAGGCTCCTGGACACCACACGGCTCTTGCCCAGGTCCCACAGACTCTTGCCCGAGACTGTGAAAGACCCTAGTCATGGCTCCAGGCACCTTTCACCATCCACTGAAGGGAAGGGGCCCTAATACTGTGCAAATCCTTGTCCTGGATGGTCCCTCTTGTGGACCAAGGAGGCCTGGAAGCTCTGAGCTGCTTGAGAAGCTGGACCATGGCAGAGACAGGAGGAGATGTGGGAAGAGAGAGCATGGCCCCCTACCAAGCTTCTCTGCTCAGAGCTGTCCGGCTAACGAGAGAACCCAGGGGCCCCACACCAGGCTGCACTCACACATCTCTGCATCTGATCTTGGCCCCACCTCCTGCTCCCAACAGAACATGCACAAAATACCAATTCAAGACAGGACAAGCCCGAGGGAACACGCCCTTGTGGCCAGGAGGCACAGTCACCCCTGGTGACCTGGGCATTTTGACCCCCTCTGTGGACGGGGACATGGCTGGGGACATTTTTCACTCCTTCTGTCCTCTGCTCTCCCCGGAGGACCAAGAACAAGGCAAAGCAGCTGGGACAACTGCAGGTGTCTGGTACCCGCCTCCCGAGTGAACTTTCCATGGGAGACGCTCCACAGTGCAGGGCGGGCAGTGCAGGGTTAAGAAAACTCTTGCCTCAGGTCAGGACAGAGATTTCAACATCAGATTCACTTCTCTTTCTTAGTGAGGTTGACTCAGGAGAGAACGGGCCGGGTGATGAGTATCACTTGGATAATAGTTTGAATCTGCTCAGGGCTCTGCCCTTTTTACACAGGACTGTCACACACGTTGTCCCGCGTGGATGTTGCAGAAAGAGATGACAGGAGCTCATGGACGCCACGGCCGGGCATGAGGTAGGCACGAGTAACATTAGCTTCCACCACCATGACCTGGGGACAGAGGCAGGAAGGACAGCCTCATCCCCATTTCAGAGTCGAGGAAACACAGACCCCTGACTCACACTAGCTCTCGTGGTCTGGAAGCAACAGCAGGGTCTAGAGTCCAAGTCTTCTAGGCCCTTCTGTTGGGCTTCGCCATACACCTTGAAAAGAACACGGAACGGGGTGGAAGAGAACGGGGTTTGAACCTCGGATCTGCCATTCAGTAGTTGTGTGACTTTGGACAAGTTACTTAACCTGGCTGAGTCTTGCCTTCCTCACCATGAAAGGGGATAATAATGCCTTCACCTCGGGAAGCTACTGGGAGAATTTTAAGAATGCGCCAAGAACAAGGTAAACAACATTTCCCCATCCTCTCATCTAAAGGACCAAAAGGGAGGTCATCTCCCTCCATGCCCTGGCTTACCAACAGTCATCGGTCCTTGATTCCTGTCATCTAGATACCTAGGAGAAATGCACTGATTACCAAATATCACTGCCCCATTCTATAGAAAAGACCACTGAAGGTAGCGTGGCCATATGCCCAAAACCACGCAAATTAAAGACTGGTAAAATTCCTCTGAAACACTGTACTTACTGTTTTATTAGTTTTTTTTTTTTTTTTAACTATCAGTTAAGTTATAGTCACAACAAGCATTATACACTTATTACTTAAAAAAATTCACACAACACAAAAATGCATTAAAGTAAAAAGTAGAAGTTCTTCCCCTAGTCTTCCCAGAGAAGAGCTAAGAGTTTTATGGACTAAGACGGTTTTTCTACCTAAACACTCATACATACAGACTTTGCCTTTTTTATTTCATTTTTCCTTTTTCATTTTCCAAAAAGGAGTCATACTTGGGCACGGGGGGATGGGTGATGGAATTATAAACACTTGTTCCTTCAAAGCTTAAGCCCACCTTCCTATTCCTCCAGAACCTGCCTTTAAGACACACACTAAGAGCCATCCTTGGATTTCCTCAGGACCCTGCCTGGCTCAATGATGAGGCATGGACAGTGTAACGTGGACACCCGTGTCTGCCTCTGGCTTTGCTATCCTGTAGGCACCTCAGTTTTGTCATCTGTAATGTGGGTGGGTGTGTTCACATGGCTTCAGTTTTATAAAGGCCTTTCTACTGTGCCCGCCACTTTCATAGTGGTCCTCAAACTACCCTGTCGAAAAACCCAGGGCAGGTGCCATCGCTTTCAATGCCCTAAGGAAAAATCAGAGGCCCAGGAGGTTCCTCAAACGGCCAAGGTGACCACTGGCCAGCAAGAGAACTGGGGTAGGCACCAAGTTCCCTGTCCTGCTCCTGTGCTGCTTCCTCTGTAAGCTTTCTTGCTCAGGCCAAGGAGGACGCAGGCCAGGTAGGGTGTGTGTGAGCCTAACAGCGCCCCCCACCCACCCCACCCCCACCTTCTGCCCCTCAGCAAGATCCTAGCCCCTCCTCCCACATGCCCAGGCTCTTCAGTGCCCAACCCCACCTCAAGCTATGGATGGCAGCCTAGGGAACCTGTGTTTCTGTCCTGGTCTTGGCAACTGGGCAGGCAGCTCCTGCTCAGCTCCTCGTGGCCACAAGAAGAGACGTTCTTGCCCTGCGGAGTCCCCCAGAGGACCTATCACCCCAGCAGCAGCCTGCCTTCCCTCAGGCAGCCTGGGGTCCTACAGTGGTTCTTCACCCCCAGAGGCCCTTCCTCACAGACCACCATCCGCTCTGCTGGTTCAGTCTGCAAAGGGCCTCTCCATGCCTCACTCCTCCTTTCTCCCAAAGTCCACCTCCACACTCACCTCCTCGGAGCGGCATGCCATGACCGGCCCCGCCCAACACCGGCTGCTCCTCTCCTCCACATCCCCTCCGCCCTCAGTGGTCACTCTGTAGGTATGAATTTGCTCCGGGGGACACATGGCAGCATGAGAGCCTTTCCCAGGACTGCAGCAACAAACACATATCTGGGCCTCCCGCTAGTCTGTGGGGGCCCAGGGGACAGGGGCCATGCCTTCCAGGTCCTCTGTGTCCTCTACAAAGCCCTCCGGGTGTCTTTGCCACTGGGCTGGGCACCTGCTCCACTGGGCGCAGGGCGGGAAGGCCTCTGGTGACGCCTAGCCAGGGAGGTCTCAGAAGGGTTTGCTGGCTCAGATAAGGACGGAGACTCCTCTTCCCTGAATGGCCCAGCCCTTCTCCCAGAACAGCCCCTCACTTCAGCCTCCTGGGGACCTGCGTGAGGCCAACAGCCTCTCCCAGGGGGACAGAGTCTTCTGGGCATTCTCTGGTTCTCTAAGCGCTCCCCCCCCCAACAATCTGTGTCTCAAGGCTGAGGCCCAGAAGGACACAGAGCCCTGTGGGAAACAGATTCTCACTCCGCTCTCCAGGCCTGCCGGCGACTGCTAATACCTGAGAGCCTCCAGTATTAGCAAATGTGTTTGGGAAAATAAATTCCACTTTAGAGGCTCCCGAGTGCAAGACTGGAGCACGAACCCCGCCAGAGCAAACAGGACCTCTGGGCATGTTAAAACCCAGCGAGGTGAGGTTCCCTCCCCCCAGGCTCATCATGGAGGCTCATCCCCTCAGGCCGCCCAGGGACAGGACAGGGCTCTACACCCTTACCAACCATCTTATTTATGCTCCTGAACTGCTAGTTCCCTTTCAACAAGCATGGGCTGGGCACCACAGATTAGTCATACACACTTCTGTGTACTCACAACAAACCAGGAGGAAAATGGGATCCCTGTTCCCAATAAGAAACTGAGGTCTGGGGAAGGGAGATGTTAAGCAGGGACAGGGCCCATGCTGGGTGCATCAAACAGCACATGGTGGGGGGGGGGGGCGTGCGTAGGGACCCTATCTTACACAGGAAAAAGCTGGGGCCTCGAAATCAAGGGAGGAGCCCCATGTACCCAGCAACTGGTGTGATTCCAGCTCGAGCCTCCAAACTCGATGCTCCTCCCCTGACTGACCAGAATCCTCTTGCTAGGAGAACCATGTAAGGCCTTGAGGTCATGCCCAAGGGCCTCCTGACGACCTTAGTACCCACTAATACCCAACAGTAGACACTTTCTCCTTGGCGAGAGAGACCAAGCTACGGCCCAGGATGAGAACAAAGCTGTCACAATGAACTAGCTAAAAATAAAGGAGGAACCCACAGGCCTCAAGAGGAACAGAGCCGCCCTGGAATGTGGCAGGGCAAGAACAACAGGCTTAATTCCCAGCCTGCCTGAGTCCATGGCTTGGGCTGGGGCCAGCCTCCAGAATCACCCTTCCCAAAGTCCCAGGCACCTCCAGACAAGAGAGAAGAGAGGCTCCAAAGGGCAGTTCTGCTTTCACTCTGAGACAACCAGACCCCAAAGCGGTTCCACATCCCTTCTCTAGCTGGATAAACGGGCAGAGGGCAAGGCAGGAATCATTCATCCCATCTGACAAATAAGGAAACTGAGGCCCGGACAGCTTGCCGGCCACCACCATACTGCTCAAGCTAGAAGAATCTTTTAGATAGAATGGATTCTAGCCTCACAGCCTTCCGGATGCAGACACTGTGGCCCAAGGACCCCTATAAACCCACCACTTTAAATGCCAGAGTGCCTCAGCCCAAACTTCAGCCATAAAATGCACTGTCTAGCAGAGCTCTGTCCAACAGAAATATAATGAAAGCCACATATGTAATTTTAAACTTTCTAGTGGCCACGTGTTTTTTTTTAAAAAGGTGAAATTAATTTTAATAACATTGTACTTAACCCAATATAGCCAAAATATTATTATGCTTTTTAAATTGCTAATGAGATACTTTATGTATCTTCTTGTCATACAAAGTCTTTGAAATCCTGTGCATACCTGACACCTACCAGCAGACTCCAATCAGACTCGCCACATTTCAAGTGCCCAGTAGTCACGTGTGACCAGCGGCTACTGTTCTGGACAGCACAGCTCAGCACCCCCATTTTGGGAGGCCTGGGTGATGGTTTCTAATGCGGGCTGTGGCCACGTATGCAGCCTTGGACCACGGTCCGGGTTCCACAGGTGCAGCCAGATCTGCCCACCAGTGTCAGACAGACAGGCCTGCAATCCCCGAGCTCATCCTACTGCTTTGCGGCCACATTGATCAGGTCAATTTCACTTCCTGAGGTTCATCCGCCACATGCGTAAAAGGCAGGAAGAAATGCCTACATCCAAGTTGCCTGGAAGGACTCGACGAAACCAAGCCCGTTAAGAGTATGTCGCAAACAGAACAGATCCCTGCAAAGGTGAGGTGGTGCCTTTACGACAGTGGCCTGGGTCTCCTACTCCACTCGTCCCACCCACCCAGAGAGACATCAGAGAAGGTACCGGGAGTCACTAGAGAAACGAGGTCAGATCGAATAACAGGGCTGAAGGCAAACCCCAATCAAGGAAACAAGCTGCTCAAAGTGCGGCTGGGCAGAAGCTGCAGGTGCCAACAACCTTCAGGACTGTGCATTATAAAAGCATTACGGGTTCTTCTGGAAGGTTAGGCATGGCCCTTGGTGGGGGTCCTCTTTTAAATGCAAACAAGGATGGGGGAGGAAGACAGGGTACAGGGGGAAATTTGAAAAATGGGACATTTCTAACATTTCACTGTAAATGACTTTATTGGGCCAATTTCCTTCTCAGGGGGAGGGAGTTCAGTCAACACTGAGCAAGAGAAGAGGGGCACGGGGCAGGGGGGGCGGGGGTGGGCAAGCAAAGCCAAGGTGCCCGTGTTGGGGAGGATGGGGAAGGAGAGAAAGAGTCCTGGGGAACCTGCGGGCTGGGGGGAGGTCCCGTGCCCAGCTCTGCCTCAACTTTCAAGCTCCCTGGCTGTTTCCCTAAACAAGGAAAAGGGAGGGTTGGGTGCAGTATGGTGGGAAGAAACTTGGGTTTCTGAGTTCGGAGACCAGGGAGTGTTCCTGTCCCTATTACTAATGAACTGTGTGGTCTTTGGCAAGTCACTTCACCCCCTGGGGGGTGGGGGGGTCTCTGTTTCCTCTCTTCTAAACGGAGGCAGTGTCTTTCTCCAGGTGGATAAAGACAAGGGTTCCCCCAGCAACGCCAGTCCTACACATACGCCCAAGAGGAATAAAAGTCCACACAGGAAAAACACGCACACAAACGTTCACAGCAACATTATTCTGAAGTGGCAATAACCCAATGTCCATCAACTGACAAATATATAAACACACTGTGGAATCTGGATACAACTACATTTTATTCAGCTGCAAAGGACCGATCGATGCTACGGCGCGCACAAACCCTGAAAACACAATCCTCGGTGACAGACCAGACACAAAGGCTACATACTGCAGGATTCCATTTATGTGAACTGTCTGGAAGAGGTAAATCTGTTTTTATAGAAAATAGATTAATAGACACCAGGGACTGGGAGGAGGGTGGGGTGGGGACCGTCTGCTTAATGGGTACGGGGTTTCTTTTGGGAGTGATGAAAATGTTCTGGAATCAGATAGTGGTCAGGGCTGCACAATCTCGTGACTGTACTTGAAGTCACTCGGTACACTTTAAAATCGTGAGTTTTACACTGAGTATTAATACCTCAACTAAAAAAATAACGGGGGCTCTGCCATCACATTCGATGGGTCTGAATGCTGGCTCTTCTGCTGTTTCCTAGCTGAGCCTCAGGGTCTTTATCCAAAAGTGGAGATCCCAACAGCACCCCTGCACAGGGGCGATGTGGGGATGTGATGTTTTCTGCACAGTACCCGGCAGTGAACACGACGGGCATTCCATGATGAAATCCTGATGATGAAATAAGACCTGTGTGAGGAAAGACAGGCCCCTAGTCGGCATTCAGTGTCCCTCCAAGGTCCCCTCCCAGTGTCAGCCTCTGTGGCCTGTAACCAAGCCTGGAATCAGATAAACATGATCCAACACTTTCAGCCCAGAAGCAGGGACCGCGGTTTGTAGACGGCTGGGCTGCCCACTTCGCGGTTCAGTCATCCTGCTGTGGGGCACGGCCACCCTCTCCTTTTAGGAACGATAGTCAGAGAGGCTGCACGCCTAAGCATCCTCTAACAGGGCCAGCCACATTTAGGCGGCTGATAAGACAGCCAGGCCTGGCTCGGCTCCACCCAGGAAGGGAGAGGTTGTGTGGTCAAAGGCCCACGTGCATGCTTTAATTCCCGGAAAAGTGCAACGGATTCCCACACTGGAGCACGGGGGGCAGAGGGGGGCTCAGAGAGTGCTCCCCGCCTTTGCCTGAACCTACTCCCCCTTCTCGGAGTGTATATGGGTCCCAGCAGCAGTCAATGGGGCTGCCGCCACTCACAGAGCTGTCAACCTCACCAGGGCTCTGCTCCATACAGTAAACGAGGAAATGGCTAATTTTAAACTAAGGTCAAGTGTGTAATGTGAATGGAAACAACTGGGAAGAAAGAGACTCTTTAAAAATTATCTACTTGGGACTCCTGGACAGCTCAGTCCACTGAGCGGCTGCCCTCAGCTCAGGTCATGATCCCAGGGTCCTAGGATCAAGTCCCCCATCAGGCTCCCTGCTCAGCGAGGAGCCTGCTTCTCCCTTTCCTTCTGCCTGCTGCTCCCTGTGCTTATGCTCTCTTTCTCTCTCTTTGTCAAATAAATACATAATATCTTTTTTAAAAATTATCTACTAAAACACGTTACAGGTTTGACTGTCCCGAGGATTAGTGTGGGATGACAGGAACCTGTACAGACTTCTGGTGGGGGTATGAAGTGGCAGGACCCCCGGGGATGGCAATTTGACAAAACCTGGAAAATGGGAAGATGTACACACTCTTTGACCCAGCAGTTTCAGCAGCCCAGATCGACAGCCCCGAGCCCAGAGCAACGCGCGTGTGTTCTAGAGACTTGCGTGAGGAGAATCACAGTGGCACTGTTTCTAAAGTCAAACATCAGAAACCCAAATTCCCATCAGAAGAATAGATAAATCCTAAATTGTGGTGTTTTGCACAATGTGAGAGCATGCAGCAGTCCAAATTGATGAAACACAGGTGTGTGCATCCATGTGGAGCAATCCTGAGGACAGACTGCTGAGGCAGAAAAGGCTAGTTGCAAAAGGATACATCATTTACAAAAGCTTATAACTACATAAAGTAACTATAAACTATACACTGTTTATAGACACATGCTCTGTAATTAATAAAGGCATAAAAACATGCACGGAAATCAGGACTGCTGCGCTCTCTGGAGAGAGACACAGAATGGGAGAGAAGACAGGAAAGCCGAGCTTTCAGTCTGTCTCTAATGTAATTGTAACCATGTCTGTAACTTCTCAGGCTGAGTGGTAGGTACACAGGTGTTTGTTATGCTGATCTCAAATCTCATTTTTATGCACCTTGAATATTTCATAATAAAATGTGTCTCCTACATATTGACTTCTGGGGGAGAGAATTAAAATTCAGATTCCATGTTAAATCAGTAAAATCAAGAAGGATGGATTTTTCTCCTAGAAGGAAGAAGCAGAGGGAGTAAGAAGAGCCTACTGGAGCCCATTCCAGATTGTCTTAAGACCTTGAGAAAGTCATGTCTCTCTCCATGGGACCTCCAGTGCCTGTTTCTAAATGAGGAATAAAATTCCTGCTTTTCATCTGCAGCATAAAGGGCAGACAGGGGTGATGGCGGGGGAGATGCCCCAGGAGGCATTGCAAGGGGGAGCACTGCTCTGGGACACTCAGGAATACTACTGCTTCCTGTCCTCACAACCTCACCGGAGGTTTTTGAAAGTACACATACACACAAGCTTCACAAGCTTGTTAATATACGTGTGTGTATGATTCGACAGGTGGGGACGGACACACACACACACACACACACACGATACCTGCTAAGACAGCCATAACTGTTCCGGGATGCTCAGAGATAACAAGCCATTCAGGAGAAAGCAAAACTACATTTTGAGATCTATCCATCTGACTCTCCCTCACCAAGTTTTAAGTCTAAGACCCATTTGCCCACCTAGGGCCTGGCTTTAAGCCCCTCCTAAGTTAGCACTTTCCCACCCATGATCTGAACACTAGCCCTATATGCTCTCACAGCCTTCTGTGCTCTGCACTTCTTCCAAGACAGAAAATCATTAGTGATGCTCTGGGGGAGTAGGGAGCATTTCACACCGAGTTTATACCCGTCACCCCAGCCTAGCACAGCCCTCTGCACATGATAAAGGACTCAACCGTTTCCAAAGAAACTACTGAGTTTCTGAGTTCTAAAGGTCCACAAATCAACAAACAGGTGCCCGAAGCCTGGCCACGGCTGCCTCCCGGCCTCAGAGCTGACTGGCTGCCCTTAGGCACGCTCAGAGCTGACTCTGGGGGCTAATTCCATCCCGCAGGAGTCCCTGACTGCAGGCACGCGCGGAGAGACAGTACCAAATCTGTCTCTTCTGGAGAAGGCTGCCCATGCCATTTCCAGAAAACAGCAGGAGTGTGGGAGGACCGCGCGGCACGGCCAGATGTGAAAGTCCCTTGTACCCACCCGGTTTCCCAGTTTATTCCCTCACAACAGTCCCAAATTATCAAACCAAATGAAGCGTTGGGGCTTCTCGGGGTGGGGGGAGGGGGAGCTCCGAGAACATCCCCAGTAGCAGGGACAAGGATAATGAAATAAAGAATCACCCAAGGAGTGAGGCTCTAACCGGACATCTGTGTAACAGCAGATCAAAAGGTATCTGAGGTATTTTTCATAACTTTCCATCTCTCCTCTCCCTCACCTCTGGGCAATAAGAAAAGGGCATTTTATTAATGCTTGGTGTTGCAGCTGGAATACATGGGCTGGGAGAAAATAAACCATGGGTAGCTCTTTAACTGCCAAGCATAGTCTCGCCCACCTTCTGGGGCAAGCACTCCTGTTCAGCTGTTGGACAAATCACACCTGTTTGTTCACCTGCTGATGGGGATTACTCAGGGTCACAGGGATCCCACTCAGTGAGAACCCACTGGTTGCCATTCTTACAAACTTGAAGGAAAGGAAGCTAGTACTTACTTTTTTTTTTTTAAGATTTTAGTTTTTAATTTTTATTCTTTTTTTTTTTCCCCTAAGATTTTATTTATTTATTTATTTATTTGACACAGAGAGAGACACAGCAAGAGAGGGAACACAAGCAGGGGGAGTGGGAGAGAGAGAAGCAGGTTTCCTGCCAAGCAGGGAGCCTATGTGGGGCTCGATCCCAGGACCCTGGGATCATGACTGGAACCAAGAGCAGACACTTAATGACTGAGCCACCCAGGCGCCCCAAGATTTCATTTCTAAGTAATCTTCACACACAACATGGGGCTCGAACTCACAACCCTGAGATGGAGTGAAGCATGGTTTACCGACTGGGCCAGTTGGCCGCCCCCGGGAAGCTAGTCCTTAAGAGGCCACGTTCTCACCGTGTTGGACTCCTCCTCCTCTCCCAAACAAAGCACTATGCGCACTATCTCCCTCCTCCAGGCTCTTCATGGCGAAGCCAAGTGGAAGAGGCCGGCAAGAAGACTGGCCTGTTAAAAGTTACTTGGAGGTCAAAGGACCCCGCCTCTAGCTACAGAACTAGCAGATGTCTGGGATTCTGATGAATGGAATCTCTCACAAGCACACACGTGCCTTCCTTTTCCTGGTAAAAGCACCAGGCGAGTAAAAGGAAACTATGTCTTGTACTTATTTCAGTCTAACACCAAGACACGCTTTTCCCAGCACCCCATTAACCAACAGCACACAAATGCACTCTGGTAAATGGGGCTCCACGCAGGGCAGCCAGGCCCTTGGCCTGTTTCAACCCCAGATATATTTACAAGATTGAATTAGTGACATGTCTCACCGGCAATGGAGAGAGAAATGAGAACTCTTTTCATGATCGTGTCTCTATCCTGAGCAATCCCGGAAAAACCTTCCCTGACACCATCCCCGTCTTCCCTCCTCCTACCCCCAGGCCAGAAGGCAAGAAAATGAATGAATGCTAGTGGGAGAGGCCGGGGCTGTCTTTAGAGCCCAAGAGGCTGCCTAGGGCTGAAGGGCTGAATCATCATGGCTACCCACGCTGGCAGGGTAGGCAGGCGGGGGCTAGCCTCGCTGGGTCCCTACTGGGTCCCCACTGGGTCGCAGGGAGAGCCTGATTTAGGCAAGAAGAGCAGGGTTTGGAGTCCTACAGCCCCACCCAGCCTTTTCACAGTAAGTGGTGGGTAGGAAGGGCTGCCCTCTACCAAGTCTGGAGGCCCAGGAGAGAAGATGCAGTCCCCAAGGCTCTGTACAGGTGGAGGTGGGGAAAGCTGACTAGGCCATTGTTAAGAGTGTCCACTAGGCTCTCAGGAGGCCCTGGAAGCTTCCTGGGGACCACACCCATGGAGGGCAATGCCACACAGCCCATCATGCAGACCAAGGTGATCCTCTGGCAGGCGCATGGGCGCGCACACACACCCCCTATAGAAAGCAGTTTAAGATGGTCCCCAGTGGGGTGCAAGAAAGCCATCTCGTTCCTAAAACTCTCCTTGGCCAATAATACCACATGATGTAAGCTTTGGCCTCAAGACCCTCCTCCAGCACTGTTCTGAGGCCAGGAAGGGGTGGGGAGGGAAGGCCAGGTTCCCAATCTCAGAGCAGAAGGGATTTGAGGAGGACCAATCCATTCAGAAGTCACACACCCAGATGCCTCCAGGAGCCTGGTCGATGGAATTCGAGGGAGGCCACAGTCAACACCGAGTGCCTGACAAACAATGCTTACTGAGTACAGTTCAAACCTCAACCCAGCGTAGGCCCCGAAGGCCACACAGGTGATATGGGTATGGATGGTGGAAACTTAGAAGAGTCTTCTGGGTCCCCCACTCCACTGGTCTGCTGTCTGGAACTACAGTGTATGCCACGTGCAGGGGAAGGACCGTGAACTCATCTGCACGGTACATTTCCCCACTGGAAATGGGAAGAACGTCAGTGGCACACAACACCCCTGGAGAGAGCCTGAACAATACATGCGGGCAGACACAGCTCCCTGAGCTCCGTGGCCAGGGCAAGCTCCACCGCACTGCCCAGCAGGGAGCAGGAGTCCCACAGCCAGTCAACTCTAGAGTCACTGTTGCTTCTAGCTCTGAGGGATGGTGGCAGATTTCCAGGCCTTGTCTCCTAACTGCCCTGCTTTGGTCCCCACGTAGCACAGGACCCAGGATCCAAGCAGCATCCCCAGGGCCTTGGTCTCAGCACCTCCCCCTCAGCTAACTTCCAGGAGGTCCAAGTTCCCCGTGGAGGGAGGGAGAGACCCGCCCTGGCACTGCCTCTTAACTCACCAGGTGACCTTGATGAGGTCACCGCCCTCAGCAGGCCTACTTCCTATTGGGCCAGAGGGGGCTGTCCTACATAGATGGGAAGAGAACTGAGTGACTCCAAAGCTTCAGGCTCCCGCCTCTCACCTGTAGGTACTTCCCTTGTCTGATCGTCAGAGTCAGGCTCACTTTGTTTGTGCATCCCAGCTTACTCCAGCCGTCCTGTCACCCATGCTGGGTGTGGGGGGGGGGGGGTCAGGAGCCTCTGCCAGGCCTCCGACTGATAAAACGGTTTCTTTTCCCCACAGCCTAGGCTGTTCCTTAAAAGCACGGTGGCAAGGCTGGCATTAGGGGAGAGATACACCTTTAAGACCTGCCAGTGGACAGTATTTTCTGCGAGACGGATGTCAAAGGCAGCAACCCTTCAGGGTAGGGAGACGCGTCCCAGTGCGAGTACACACATGTCGCAGGCATACATGTCAAGGCCTCTATCTGACTCAAAAAGACCAGTCTCTTATTTAAGCTCCCTGGCCTGGCTGGAAATTACAGTTTAAGAGAGCAGTCACGTAGAGGAATAAAAAATTCCATTTAGACATGCCGCTCCCGACCTGAGGCCTATGAGCAAAGTTTCCGGTGGCCTCCGCACCCCTCCCCGTTCCGGGAAGCCGGGCGGGTCACCCAGTCCCCAGACTGAGGAGCAGCCGCAACAGCTGGCAGAACAGGGCTAAGAGCCTCTCCGGGCACCTGGGGCCCTCCGCGAGGACCCCCGACTATGGGATGCCCGGCCTCCAGCCGGCACCCCCGCCTGCTGCGCGCTCAGCTCCCCACCATCCCTGTAATCACTCCTCCGCCCACGGCGCTCAGAACCTTCCGAAGAGGCCTTGAGGACCGACCCCCCCCCCCCCCCCCTCCCAGCTCAGGCGCCTCCCCGCGTGGCCCGGGGGCCCATCTGACATCCACAGCCCAGCTCAAGGACACTGCAGCAAGCAGCCCCGTCTCGGGGGTCGTCCCCCCAACACACACACAATCCCGGGCAGAATCGAAAAGCGAAGGCTTCCCTCCTCCCCTCCGCCCTGCCGTCCGAGCGGTGCCGGCCTGGAGGAGGCTGGGCGCGGGAGGATGGAGGCGGCGGCGAGCGGATGCCGGAATGCAACGCTGCAGGCAGAGCGCCGGGCGGCCGCGCGGGCGGGGGCGCACCTTTTTGACTTGGTCATCCTTCAGCTCGGTGAAGTAATAGGCCAAGAGCTGCGCGGCGATCATGCTGACGGTCTCGGACGCGAGGCGGCGGGCGTGGGGCCGGCGTCGGAGCTCCGCAGCCCGGGCGAGCCGTGGTCCTCGGGCGGCTGCTCGGCGGCTCCTCCTCCTCCTCCTCCAGCCGCGGCTCCACCCCCAAGGCCCGGGAGGCGGTGGCTCGCGCGCGCCCCGGCTCCGCGCTCCCGTCCCCGGCCGGGTGACAGCCGCCAGCCGGCCCACCTCCTCGGCGCCCATTGGCTGCCGCCCGTCTCTGCAGCGCGGGGCGGCGGCGTCCGGGCCCGGGCGGGGGGGCGCGGCGGCCGCTCCCTCCCGCGCCGGAAAGGGGGCGGCGGCGGCGGCGGGGCCGCGGAATCCCCCGCGGTCCGGCATCTGCCGGCACGTCCCCCACGTAGGGAGCCGGCGGGAGGGCAGGAGGCTGGCTCGGGCGCGCAGGGTCGCGCGTGGCGGCGCCCGGCCGGACGGGCGTGCGCGGGGCGCGGGAGCAGGCGCCGTCCGACTCGGACGGGACGAGCTGCCCCCGAGGGGTGCCCGCGGCCGGCCGGGGCGGACCCCTTCCCGGGGAAACGAGGGCTCGCCCCCGGAGGCTCCGCGGATGGGGAGACGCGGGAGGCGCGCGCAGAAGTGGGTGTGCGGAGCGAGCTGGGCCTGGGCCGGCGGAAGCGAGCGCCCGAGGCCGCGCGGTCCTCGCCGCCGACCCCCGCTCCGGCCGGCGCCTGCGGTTCCGCGGGGCAGAGCGCGGAGCCCCAGCTGCGTCCTCCCGGCGGTGCATCACCCCGAGCGCGGCTCGTCCGGCCTAATCTCCGGCAGACGGATTTGTGTTGCTAAATCGAGAGCGACGCCCCACAGCGCCCGCCCCGGAGTCCCTGGAGCCCGCGGCTCTGCGGAGGGCTCACGCCCCGGCCTGGTTGCAGCACCACCACCCCACCCCCGGCTTCCTCTTCCCCTCGCGCCCCGAGGCTCGCGGCCATCCGGCCCCTCCGAGGTGCCACCTTTTTCACTTCCCCAACGGAAGTGAGCCGGGCTGGGAGGAATCCTCGGAGAAACGTTCAGCCCTGACGAGGGGGAGGGGAGGTGCGGAATCGGGCGGTTGGGCTGCTGCTGGGACTGTTCTTAGATCGTCGCGTCTGTGTGCGGGAGCTTTACTGCCTCACCACGGGACGTGTAAGGAACTCAAAGTACAGCGAAGAGGTTACTATCCTGATTCAACAGGTCATCCAGCTGAGGCTCCCAGAGGCCGCGTCTCTGGCCGAACTTCATACAACCAGGAAGCTGTAGATCCAGGATTAGGTCCGTGCGTTCTCAAAGCCAGTGCTCACCCCTGCAGTTGGCTGTCCTTCCTTTGTATGCAGCCTCTCTGCCTCAACAGGCTGGGCTCTCGGGACCAAGGCTGCACCACGTGGGGCCCTGAGAGATGGTCACAGTCCAACTCCCCCCAACACGACCACCACCTCTACCCTAGACCTGGATCCGGGGGAGCCCTGACCAGGCCTCCGTAAAGGTATAGTGGTCCCGGTCCAGGACATTCCTTCTCAGGAGCATCAGGGGTCTGACCACTGTGGTCACCAAGCAAAGAGGACCTCAGATGTGACCCTTGAGGCCAGAGCCTTCAGTCCAGAGCTCAGCACCCAGGGCTGGCTTTCTGAGTCACCCTTCTGAGCTTGCCTCCTCATCTGTAACATGGAGATCCTAAAGCCCACCCACCTGATACAAATAAAATACCTGCTTATTATACACGATAAATGATGGGTATTTTAAGATTGGGTAGCAGCAAGGGCTTCTCACTTGTGTTCCTCCCCGTTCTAGGCCCTGAGGAGATTGCATAGCAATTTTATATTTGTAATTTTGAATTGTTTAACCAAAGAGGCTCCCTGAAATTATTTAAGCCTCCAACCCCACAAAGTCTGGATCTGCCTTGAGGATAGTATCGTCATAAACTAGGAACAGAAGTTCTCTGGCATCCATCGAACACTTACACTGCCTACATGGCCATAAAGCAAAATTGGGAGAAAGAGAACAGTTTGGTGGTTCTCCACTGCCATTTGAGCCCTGCAGTGGTGATGCTGGAAGTTGCTAGAGGATCAAGAACTGTGCCTTGCAAATTACCCTGGCTCCCACATCCAGCCCTCGGTGGTGGAAGGAGCCCCATGCAGTGGTCAGGAGCATTCCGAGTACACATACCCCTCAACCCGGGCCCCCGCCATCACTGCACCCCTGTTCCATCCATGATCTCTTGAATCACTGAGCTGGAACCAGGGAGCCCCTGAATCTTCCAGTTTTTCAGGCTACCCTGACATGTTCTTTTTTCAGGCAAGGAAGCTGCCAATACTTTCTCTTCCCTGGCCATGGAGAGAGAAACTGCTTCTCAAGATGACTCCTTCCTCCTCACCCCTTGAATGCACACAGTCCCCAAGGTCCATCAGTATTTCCTGAGAAATATCTCTAGGCCTGCCCCACTGCTTCCCTTCAACCCTGAGGGCTCATGGTCCCATGCCAGAGATATTATAAGAGTCTCCTAGCTGCCCTCCCTGGTTTCTGGCTTTCTACCATCCCAGTCTTTCTGAAGTCCAGGCCACATTATTCCTGCTTTTTTTTTTTTTTTTTTAAAGGCAGCCTAATCACATCATAGCTCTTCCCCAAACCCCTTAATGACCCCCTCCTTCCTGACAGAGCCAACTGAAACACTTCAGCCCGATGTCTGAAGCCTTCTGCTATCTGACTCCACTATTCCCCAATTACCTCTTCCTCCCCCCACTCTCCCCAACCCACCAGGTCCCTTCCAGCAGGGCTCTGTATGTCCTTGCTCGCCCCGACTTCTCCACTCACCACCCCCCAACCAAGTGTCCGGGTCACCCTCTCACCGAGGCATCTCTCCCACCTGCCACAGAAAGCCTTTCCTGAGCATGCTACTCACCCCGGTCTCCCAGGCCTCAGCACTTCCACACGGCCAACTCGGACTGTGCTCAGAGTCCATCTAGATCTGGACCAAGACTCTTCTTTACAGACGAGGAACCCGCGACGCAGCAAGTAGGCCATCTTGTCCAGTGTCAGGCTGTGGTGGCGCTCGGGGCTGGGACACGAACCCGGTTCTGATGCCCAGCCAGTGCTCTGTCCATCCTCCCCCACCCCCACCTCACTGCAGCCTGGGCCTCAGATAAGTGCGGCTGAGCCCTAACAGTCAGCCTGATACTGTTGACTGTCTTCTGGGGGGGCTGGCCTTCTCTGCCCCAATCACACACGGGCTCCTGAGACCAGAGCCCGTTCTGCACTGCTGCAGCGTCCCCTCCCGGGCTCAGAGCTGGGCCTGTGTCCCCTGATCACCTCAAGCACTTCTTTCTCATCCCGCCTCTTTTTGCTGTCAGGTAGCTCTTAGATCCCAGCTGAGCCTGATGAGGGATCAGAAGGGCAGCTGAGGACGAAGCACAGGGGACACTCCATAATCTCCCTTCTGCACACACTCCCAGGTGGGCTCTGTATGACATTCCTTTAGGAAAACTTCCCACTGTCTGTGTTGATGCTTTGCTAAAGGGAAAAACAGCTTTCACTTGACAATAGCCAGGCCTCCAGTATCCTGAAAGTCTTCTTTAGCATATGAAAGCCCTTTTGGACATCTCCCTTTTCCCTTACTTCCCCTAACTCCCAAATATATAATCAGCGTTTCTCACAACCCCAGTGCATCAGTTTTCTGCCCTCAGGTCCTGTCCCAGTGCTTGAATAAAACCACCTTTTTGCACCAAAGAGGTCTCAAGAATTCTTTCTTGGCCGTCGGCTCCGGACCTTACCAGTATTCCAGAACTACATCAAGCCCCTTGCTGATTACTCTGTGGACCCCAAGAAAGAACAGCAATGACCTTGACCATTGGAAGTCTAGTTCCAGAGGTCTCCCCTCACCCTCCAGGTGCCCAGCCCTCTCACCAAGGTCCCCCGGATTTCCCTGTTCATTGACTGTGCTCCCTCTTGTACCGGCGTTGGGGTGGGGGGTGGGGGTCAGGCCATGCCAGGCTGCCAGCCACAAAACCCACTTGCCAGTAAGAGAAGGCAAGCCACAGCCACGTCAGAATGGGACAACTGCCATTGGACCCAGGGCACTGGGAATGGCACTCCAGAAATCCTCTCCCACGGATCAGAGCTGTACCCCAGCACCTGCCCGTGCACTCTTCTACCAGCAGTGTTTGCATAATACTGACAGTTTACAGAGCATTTATTTTCTCGAATATTGCCTCGTGTCTCCTGATAACAGGCTGGTGAGGTTACCAGGGCAAATATCATTATCCCCACTTAATCAGTCAGGGAGGGCTATGGAGGTTTGGGGCGTGTGGAAGGTCTCAGAGGCAGAGAAAGGGAAGAAAGAAAAAGCAAGCCCAGCGTGGGCGAGCCACTGCCGCGTGTTAGAACCCTGAGGCGAGGGGGTGCAGGCAAAACATGGTCCGAGAGGAAGCACCTGGAAGGGAGCCTGAACCCACATTTCTATTACTGAGATCTGTGCGTTTCAACCTGGCTATACTGAAGAATCCCCGGGAGAGATTTTACAAATGCTGATGCCCAGGCCTCAGCCCCAGAGGGCAGCAGAACTGGCCTGGAGTGCAGGGCAAACAGTACCTATCGAGGTTCCCAGGTATGTCCAAGGCGCAGCTTGGAAGGCGAATCGCTGCTTTAGATGCTAACTCTCCACGGGCGACAGGCCCCTCTTGGACAAACCTGAAGGCCGGTCCTCCAGGGCCCTCGAGGCTCTGCAGATGCCAAGACCCTGGGATGAAAGTGCATGGTGGGTTTCTCATCAACTTGGCAGCTGGTTTTGCTCCCTGGAGGGGTCTGGGGCTCTAAAATCTCCTGGTGGGAGGAGGGAAACTGGGGGATGGACATTAAGGAGGGCACGTGATGGAATGAGCCCTGGGGGTTTACATAAGACTGATGTATCACTGACCTCTACCTCTGAAACCAGAATTACATTATATGTTAATTAATTGAATTTAAATTTTTTAAAAATCACGTTCTTGGCCTGCCTCCCATCCTTTTTTATTGCCCACAACAGTTCCATCCACTGACAACATTGTCACAGAGTTACAAATTGGCAACCGCCAGGCGCATCTCTTATTCAGCCCGCGGAATATGTTACAAGTATGATGAAACACTGAAAAATGAGATTTCACTTGAAAATCCAGGTTCCCAGCATCTCAGGTCTAGTTACGCTGGGCGCCTAGCATCCCCGGGCCACGCTCAGCTAGCTCTGAGCAGCCTCTGCCCCCTTCAGACACTGCGGGGTGCTGCAGCTTGCCCCAGGCACCCCCCCCCCCCCCCCCCCCGGTGCTCCCCCACCCACATCCCCAACCCCCGCACTGAGGCACACTCAGGTCTGGTCCCTGTAGGCCTTTAAGATCCCAATATTTGGAATTAACAGGCAGAGGGCCTCAGGTATGAGGACCGGGATTAGGATGAAGCAAGAGAGGCAGTGCCTAGGTGTGCAAGATTTCAGGCTTGCGTTCAAATCCTGCACTGTGCGCCCCTCTCTCGCTTCCCCAAGTCCCACCCCTTTCAGGTATCCTAAAGCCCATCCTCTATTCCACTGCCTCTAAACCTGATAAGCTTCTTAGGCAGAAAGAATGACCTCCTGGAAGAAGGGTTAACCAGATGGCTGAGGTCAGCCCGGCTCCTTATCTCAAGCCTGCTCCCTCCCCAAAGGAAGCCGGTATCTTGTGCGCACAGAGCAATCTCAAAAATCACCCTATTGATTCCTCTGAGTTTCCTGGGATAGTTCTCTCCAATGCCACATTCAGCCACCTCCCTGGGGCCAATGATTCCCTTTAGAATTAGCTCCAAAATATACAAGGAAATGTTCATGCAGGAGAGCCCATGTCAACACCCAGGCAGGATTCCTAGACTGCGGGGTCTCCTAGGTCAGCAAGTTAAACACGCATACAAATAAAAATAGGTGCTGACTTTTTCATTTTGCTAAGAAAAAATAAACTGTAGTCACAATTTCCATCTCCTATCACCATCATTGCCTAAAGGAAAGAGATGTTCTAAGCCAGAGAGAGAGAAAAACAAGGGCTGCTTTTAAACTAAATACCTCTGACTTTATAATATATAATAGCTAGTTCTCAGGGAGAACTCACTGGGGACCAAGTATGGGTCTAAATTCTTATATTAACTTCTTGGACCCTCAGAACAACCCAATGCGGGAAATACCAGTTATATCCCCATTTTATAGATGAGAATACAGAGTCACAGGGAGGTCAGGGAACTTCTCCAAGGTCATACAGCTACTGCAAAGAGCTAGAATGTGTGCCCAGAGAGTCTTACTGGAGACCCACCCTCACCCCCACCCCCTCGGCTCTAACAAGGTGAAATGCTCATTTTACCATACTGTCCTTATTTCTTTCATTCTAAGCAGGCCCAGCGATGTCTCAGTTGCAGATCAGTCCAAAAACCTGTCTTGGGGAGCTTCTCCCGTTGGGTACTGAGTCATGCCTGGTTAGTTTGTAAAGTGAGGAGCCTGGCTGTGCAGAACCCTCTTATGAAGGAAATTCTCAAACCACACAGTGAGGCAGATTTGCGTGACCCACAGGGGTCTTGTAAGGGAGATGCAGAAGCAGCTGCCTTTCCCAGGGTGGGGGTGGGGGGCATCCGGTTTGGTGGATTCAGCTGAGCTGGCTGAGTGTGCCCTCCTGCCTCGCTGTCTTCTGTGGCTCCATCCCAACGTGCCCTACCCAAGGAATCAAGAGCTCCAGCCCCCACTTCTCACCTGAACTCCAGACCCGGGTCCCAACTGCTTGTGAACATCAACCTCTAGACCCCACGGACACCTGAAACTCAGGAGGGCTCCCATTGTAGTCATTTCTTCTCAATTCCCCACTTGTCATTTATTCACTCAACAGACATTTGGGAGCCCCCTAATCTGTCTCTACTTCCTGGTCACTAGAAATGGACTGGTGAGCAGGACGGAGTCCCTGGCCGCATTCTGGTGGGGTGAGACAGCCAGCAAATAAGTCACAAATTAAATACACATGAGGTCAGGCGCTAGGAGGAAAAGTAAAGCAGGAGGTAGGCGACACAGCTACCTGCTACAAGATCCATTTCCCCTTTGTTCTGGCTAACGAATCTCCAATTTTTAGCTGAATCCAGCACCCCCACCCCATTAAAGACTATATTTTAGCCTTCCCTACGGCTACATGTGGCCATGGGAGCAAGTTCTGGCCAAGGAGATTAAAGGGAGAGCATCTCGGGTTGGCTTCCAGGAGCCTTCCGTAAGACACAGAGATTATACAGCTTTTCAATTCTTTGCATTCTTCCTTCCTGCTGGCGGAAATACAGACGCTAGAGAACGGGCTAGAGAACCAGGAACATCTTGGATATTGAGATAAACTTGGAAATGGCAGCCACACAAACAAAGCAACAAAATAAAATAGAAGGAGTTTATGTCCCTGTCACCAAGGTGCCCCATAACAGCCCCCCACTGACTGCCTCTAGATTTCTAGAACTTCAGAGGAAAATAAAATTTCAGTGTGTTAATTCAACCGCTATTTTGGAGTTTCCTGTTAATATCAGCTAAATCTGATCCTCACTGATAGCTAGGTTGAACAACAGAGAGTGGGAATATCCTTTTGGATAGCATGAATAGGGGAGGCCTCTCTAAGGATCCGACATTTGAGCAGAATTCAGAATAAAATGGAGAACACCATGCCTGTGCTTCCTCCTCCCTCTGGAAAAAGTGTCCCAAGTAGAACCATCTTCCCAGCAGCCAAGCTGGAAACCTGAGCATTATCCTTGAGAGTTCCCCTCCCAAATGTCCTGCATCTAATCTGCCACCAAACTCTATGGAGTCAACCTGTCTATGTGCATCAGGAACAAAATAAAACCCATCTCGCCTAGAGCTCTCCCGAATCCATCCTCTTCTCCCCATTCCCTCTGCTAGAACAGGCCTATAGTGGGGTGCACAGTGCCCCCTAAAAGATATACTTTAACTCAAAACCTGTGCATGTGACCTTATTTGAAAAAAAAGGGTCTTTGTGTATTGTCTCTAGGGATCTGGAGATAGGATCTTCCCAGATGGGTTTAGGTGGACCCTAAACCCAGTGACCTTCCTGATTGGGAGGCGGAAGAGAAGACAGTAGGGGGGAAGGAGAATGGCCCTTGAAGGTGGCTCAGAGATGAGAGAGGGTTCTGCAGCCACAAGCCAGGGGGTGCCTGGAGACACTGAAAGTGAAAACAGCCAGGAAGGAGCCTCCCCGAGAGCCTGGGGAGGGAGCCCCACCCTGCTGACACCTTGATTCCGGACTTCTGGCCTGCAGAACTATGTGATAATAAATTTCTGTTATTTTAAACCACCAACTTTGTGCCAATTTGCTATTGCAGCCCTACAAAACCAATACAAAGCCCTTAGCAAGATGGACTCTCTCCTAGTCCCAGGCTGCAGAACTGGTCAGTTCAGAATCCCCTGTAGCAAAAACATTTTGACCTCATACCTCAACAATCTATATATTTACTTATAACTATCGATGCCTACTGCTGCACTATTATTTATGTTATAAAACATACCTAAAACATAGACATGAAAACAGATGAGACAGATGAGAGTGTAAATTGACGCTATTTTGGAATCGTTCAATTATTCCTAATGGAGTTTATCATAGGGGCGCCTGGGTGGTTCAGTTGGCCGGGCATCCAACTCTTGGTTTTGGCTCAGGTCATGAGGCCCACTTGGGCTCCACGCTCAGGATGGAGTCTGCTTGGGATTCTCTCTCTCCCTTTCCCTCTGCCCCTCTCCCTGCTCACATGCTCCCTCCTCTCTCTCTCTCTCTCTCAAATAAATAAATATATCTTTAAAAAAATTAATATATACCTAGCCCATGACCCAATGATTCCATTCCTGGGTATTTACCCAAGAGAAATGAAAGCACATGTCCATATAAGGATTTGTACACAGGTGTTCACAGCACTTTATCAGTCATAGCCCAAACTAGAAACAATTCAAATGTCCATGAGCACAGGAGCAGATTAAAAAATTGTACTATATCCATACATACTTCATATGTTTCAACTATAAAAAATGGAATGCTTTCCCCCCACCTTTGGTAACAGTTTTACTGAGATATAATTCACATACCATATAATTCACCTATTTAAAGTGTACATTTCCGTGATTTTTAATGATTGTCGAGTTATGACATCATCACCATAATCATTTTGAGTATTTTCATTATCCCGAAAAGAAACATTGTATCTTAGCTGTCACCTCCCAAACTCCCATGCTCCCCAGACATAGGCAACCACAAATCTACTTTCCATCTCTACAGGTGTGCCTGATCTGGACATTTCATACAAATGGAATCATACAGATTGTGATCTTTGGTGAATGGCTTCTTGCATTTAGCATGTAAATGTACTTCATTTACATTTGTTCACGTTGTAGTACATGTCTGAACTTCGGTCCTTTTTTATTTCTGAATAAGTTCCCATTGTGTGGATATATCACACTTTCTTTATCCATTCATCAGTTGATAGATAAAATATTACAGACTGGGTGAGTTAAACAACAGAAATGTGTTTTCTCACAATTCTGGAGGCTAGATGTCCAAGATCAAGGTGTTGGCAGGTTTAGCTTCTTCTAAGGACTCTTTCCTTAGCTTGCAGATGGCCCCCTTCTTCACATGGCCCTCTCCCTGTGTGCAGGCATCCCTGATGTCTCTTTGTGGGTCCACATTTCCTCTTCTTGAAAAGATGTCAGTCAGACTGGAACAGGGTGCACTCTAAAGACCTCAATTTAAATAATTAATTAACTCTTTAAAGACCCCCCATCTCTAAATGTGATGATATTCTGAGGTGCTGGGGATTCAAACTTCAACACGTGAATTTGGTAGTAGAGGGACACAATTCAGCCCGTAACAGGTATCATAGTAAGAAACAATTGCCAAATCCAAGATCAAAAACATTCATACCTATGTTTTCTTCTAAGAGTTTTATAATTTTAGCTACTATGTATTTCGAATTAATTTTTGTATATGGTTTGAGGTAGGGATTCAACTTCATTCTTTTGCATGTGGATATCCAATTGTCACAACATTGTTTGTTGAAGAGATTATTCTCATCCCACTGAATTGTTTTCATAACCCTGTGAAAACTGAATGATTAGAAATGTAAGAGTTTACCTCTGGACTCTCAATTCTATTCCATTAATCTATAGGTCTATCCTTATGCCAGTACCATGCTGTCTTGAGTATTGTAGATTTATACATTGTAAAAACAGGAAATGCAAGTTCCTTGACTTTCTTCTTATTATTTGAGATGTTTCTTCTTATTATTCAAGATATTCTGAGTACCTTTCATCTCCATATGAATTTTAGAATTAATTTGTCCATTTCTGCCAAGATGCCAGCTGGAATTTTGATAGGGCTTGTGTTGAATCTGTAGGTCAGCTTGGGGAGTATTGCCATCTTAAGCTTTCCAATCCATGAACATGGAATGTCTTTCCATGTTTTTGTTTTTGTTTTTTTTTTTTTTTAGCTCTTCTTCAATTTCTTTCAACAATGTTTTATAGTTTTGAGAGTATAAGGGTTGGACTTCTTTTAAGTTTATTCCTAAGTGTTTTGTTCTTTCTGGTGCTATTATAAATGAAATTGTTTTCTTAATTTCTTTTTGGGTTGTTCATTGCAAATGTATAGAAGTACAACTGATTTTTCACATATCAACTTTGTATCCTGAAACCTCACTGAATGTGTTTATTCTAATAGTGTGTGTGTGTGTGTGTATCTTAGGATTGTTTATATACAAGATCACATATGAATGAACTCGGTACATGCAGCAATATGAAAATAGTAAAGCCACGTACAAAAGAGTACACATGTATGATTCCATTTACATGAGGTTCAAGAACAGGAAAATTAACCTATGGTGATAGAAGTCAGAACAATGATTCCTTCAGGACAGGGGATGGGGAAGTAGTGACTGGATAGGGACAGTCACTGGGGGGTGATGGAAATATTTTATATCTTTTTTTAAAAGAGATTTTATTTGTTTATTTGACAGAGATCACAAGTAGTCAGAGAGGCAGGCAGAGAGAGAGGAAGGGAAGAAGGCTCCCCAGTGAGCAGGGAACCTGATGCGGGGCTCGATCCCAGGACCCTGAGATTATGACCTGAACTGAAGGAGAGGCTTAACTCACTGAGCCACCCTGGTGCCCGGAAATATTTTATAACTTGAACTGGGTTCTATAGGTATAGACATGTGTTCAAATTTCTTGACCTGACCCTTAGGATGTATGCTTTTGACTGTTAGTAAATTATACTTCAATTAAAAAAAGGCATATAGATGAGATAAACTGTTTTTAAATGTGGTGGCCTAATGGGATCATTCACTAATGATCTCAAGGCCCTCTATATACAAAAGGATTACCTTATCATTAGTGATATATGAATAAAGCCAGAATTCAAAAAGGCTTTCCTGTTTTTTTCTCAACTTATTATATGTGATCAGATCTTTTATTTCGTTTAACTCCAAGATGTGGCTGATGAGTAGCTGGTACCAGGGATAGGAAACAAGTCAGTGCTCTCATTTTCTCTTTGTTCATTAGTGGTTTTGTGTTTTTTTTGTTTTTTTTTTTTTAGCTTCTTATTTTTTAGTAATCTCTACACCCAACATGGGAGTCCAACCCAAGACCTCAAGATCAAAAGTCACTCTCTCTTCCAACAGAACCAACAAGTTGCTCCATTGTTCATTAGCTTTAATCCATAGTTTCTATGCAGAAATCTTCCTAAGCCACTTGCTTATTTTGTGAGGGTCAACTGAGTTAAAGACAGAGAATATGATGTGTAAAACTACTTCAACCAGGAAGTCAGAAGACGGTAATGCCTCATGATATGCTAAAAATGGCCCTGGAAACAAAGGAAGGGACCATGATGTGCCCCTTCTCATGAAGAGAGACCCTGAGCACAAAATAAAACAAGTAACCCCAACTGCAAGGCTCACCAAGCAAGGTTACCACTGTCAACCGAGCTTTAAAAAACTGTTAGCAATGGAACTTGTAAAACTTTCTTCCCATTCCAAGGAGTATCATCTTGCATACACACGGCCTCTGGGGAGCTTTCTACACTCATCCCCACTACCTCCTGGCTGGTTCCCTGGAGGCTCAAGGCTCACGCTCCTTGCTGCTGTCAGACAGAACACAAGTTAATCACATGACTCTTCAACCTAAAGATCTTTTGGGACCCCTCCATAGAGTTCCTTAACTGGACTTAAAATCCAGTGCCAGCCCAACCCAAATTCATCAGCCTCCCGTCCCACTTCCCCACCGTCAACACACTAGGTAGCCTCCCGACTTCTTCAGATCCTTCACAGACTCCGTGTTTGCCCTAACTGCTGTCTCTGCCCTGAATGTCCTTCCTGGCCTGCAGATTCCTTCATCTGCCTCAAGACCTTCTGCCAATCTCACCTCCTCTGTCCAACCTCCCTTCTCTTCCCAAGACAGGATGGATCCCTCCCCCTCGCCTGGCACTTAAAGCACATGTTACTCTATGTTGTAACTTTTTCCCTTTTTGCAGATTGAGCTTTACTTCTCAGCCATAAATCCTCAAATGCTGGAGTCTCTAGTTCATTTTAGAAAGAACAAGAATAGGGCTGTTTGACCAGTGGAATAAGAAGCAGAACAGAGGTGGCTACGAATCAGGACCCATACTTGGAGCTCACCTGGGACTAGATAAGGGAGGCAGATGTAGCAGAAATCAAAAGTTACTGTACTTTTCTCCCAGCAAGCTGGTTCTCTAAAGCCTCCACCTCACCCCCTTCCCATGAAGTAACCCATCTCAGATTCACTCGACTGCAATGTGATAAGCACAGGAAAGCACCCACTTGGGGAATGAGAGGGAAGGTGAGGGCCATCACAGATAGAACAGAAAATTCTGATTTAGAACCACATGGGCTATGCCAATAGGGAAGATCTGAAACTTTTTTGGCCCATGTTCCAGCACAGAGGGGGTGGGTACCAAGTTCCTGGCATGCTGGATTCCACACACTGGAAAAGACAGGAGGGAAGAGACCTTCCATTCCCTCTCCCAGAGCCTCTCCCACAGTCAGGAAGCCATACAGCTCCAAGGCAGGAAGGTCCTGCATTTAGCTCAGACTCTTGGCATTTTGCTCCCAAGAAAGAATTAAGAGATGAGCCTCAAGCCTCGTAACAAAGCCGCTCCCCCCGCCCCCCCCCCCCAATAAAAGATCTGCCCTGTGTGGTGGGCTGGGCCCAGGGAGGAGCAGTTGAGAAGTAAATGTTCTTCTTCCTCCCCTGGGAATCCACCGTAGGGCTGCCTGGCTCCCTGAAAGCAAAGAATCCCCAGAGGGAATTGCCACACACTATCCCTCTTGTCTAGAAAATGTTACAGAAGGATATGGAGAGAACATTTAGGTGTCTTACCTTAGCTTCAGAAAGCGGGGGTTTGATGGGCCTTTCAGATGCGTCACTCTTAAAGAAAAACAGGACAAAATGAGGCGTGACAAAGGCATCTTAGCAACTTGTATTCACAACATGTTGCCACTCATACCTAATCAATCAGGCTCAGAAGCAACGGTAACTACAAATAAGCTCGAAATCGCTAACAACATCCTGACTGGATTAACCATCCTCTGGATGGAATACAGCAGAGCTCAGAAATGTCCTATTCGTGAGTTTAATCACATCAGCATGGATTAGGTGCTTACAATTGCACAGGTACGGTGCTGGGAAGCAGGGTTCAACTATGACAGACAAGAGTGGCTCTGCCCACAGGGAGCCCACGTTCCACAAGAGCAGACAGACGTGCCCATCCATAATGAAAGCAGGGCTGGGGGAACACAGGGGTCTGTCCCTGCTAAGCCCCTGGCCACACCATGTCCCCATGATTGTAGGACGCGATACTTCCCACAGGAACATGGAGGGAACACGGCCATCAAGCAGCAACCAGCTGGGTGAGTCAGTATCCTTGATGAATGAGCGTCCTGCCCTCTGTATCCCTCTTAGGACTTTCCACACCTCACGGATTTTACACCGATCCCCCATGAGAGCAAACTTGCTGCTAAAAGGCACTCTCATGAAGTCTGACAGGAGTCTATAAGCCTTTCAGAGAATTAAGAGTAAGGAAACGATGCAAAATACTGCCTGAGCTTGGAACAGCCAAGGTGCCAAGGACAAAGAAACGGAACGGACCATATAATTTGGGGCCCTTCCTTAGATCAACAGAGGGAAGTCAATATCCAGAGCACAACCATTCTAAGCTCGGAACCACTCAAAGTACCAATGTCCCCAGGCAGTTACTGGTGGCGTCCCAATCCTCATCCCCAGCCCTGGGTTTGTCCTGGAGGTAGAAAGAGCACACAGGCTCGGGGTCATAGGGACCTAAGTTTATGTCCTAGATTTGTCACTGATGAACCATGTAAAATTAGACAAGTACCTTAAGCTCTCTACGCCTCAGTTTTCCCATCTGTAAGAGGAGAATGATACCTACTTTGTTGGAACTTTGTGAAAATACAAGAAGACCGTGAAGGGCCGGGCGCAGGGCAGTTGCTCCTTGAATGACAGCAGCTACAGTGAAGATCACCAGCTCGCGGAGATCCAAGGGCAATAATCAGAACTCACCCTGGGGCCCCGTGAGAAGACAAACCCATTTCCAACTCCTGGGTTTTCTGCTTGTGTCTGAGATCCTGGAGCCTGGCTTCCTGTGTCCAGACCCCCCCAGGACCCCAGAGGACCAGCCAGAGACCCAGAGGCCGATGGGGAACTAAGTCCAAGGGCCAGCGCCAGAGCCTGCTGACTGCCACGTGGCGCCGGGGACACTGGCTGCTTTGTGCCACCTCTCCAAAGCTGGCCTGGCCTGCTGGAAGCTCTCAGTGGCATTCTGCCTGAGGCTCACGAGGCTGGGTAGGGGCACAGAAGGGGTGGTGGGGACCGTGAGAGGTGGCAAAGACATCCCAAGCAGACCTCCTGGTTTGGAGGTGTTCCCCCTTTCCTAGAAGAGGCAAAACTATTTTCGCCCTGAGCGTGGAGTAAAGGAGAAGGAAGAGGCCCTGGGGGCCTGTGACCCAAGGGGCTTTCAGATGTATGCGTCAAGTGGGCTCCGGCTCACTGTAGCCCAGGCAGGTGCCTCGGAGTCCCGAGAAGAGACTGAGACGGGAACCCGAGCCTCCACGTAGGTGTGAGAGTGGGGTCGAACTCAGTTCTCTCAGGGGTGTATCTGGCCTAGAAGGCAGTCTCCTCAGAGATGACAAAGGGGGTGTTTTCAAGCCAGGACTGGGGAAAGGTGCCAGCCCTCCTCACACAGAGGCGAAAGCCACTCCCAGAGCTTGTGTTCCCTCCTCCCCACTCCCACAAGCGGTCTGGGAACAAATTTCCCGCCCACAGACTGACCAGGGAAGTCTTCACAAAGCAGGCAGGCCAGGCCACAGCAGTGACCGACAGGCTTGCTCTGAGAGAACCCTGTCCCCAGGGCACTGCTTCAGTCCCAGCCCTGTGTGTGTCACTGGGCTAACACCCCATTGTGCCTCCATTTCCCAAACTGGAAGAGGGGGGCCTCGTAGCCCTTGCCCCAGAGGGACCGTCCACTGCACAGACTGACTGAAAATGAACCAGCTACTCAGAAGAACGTCATTTGTCCCATAAACACTTTCCCCGACTTCTTTCCATACCCGGGGTTGTGGCGGTGGGGAGTAAAGCTCTCTGTTGGGGGCTGGAGTGGGTTTCTGCTTTTACATGGCCATATACAATCTGGCCGAGGAAGGCTTCTCTTAGAAAAGGTCACACTCCTGTTTTCAACACCCATTCATGACTTTGCAGTATAACAACCTAAGAAGTGATTAACCAAAGGTGACGTTTATGACCCTTTGGGTGCCCCTCGCTCAGGACCAATAGGTCAGATATGACCCAGTAAAAATTAAACTGCACAGAGAGGGATGCCTGGGTGGCTCAGTCGGTTAAGTGGCTGCCTTCTGCTCAGGTCATGATCCCAGGGTCCTGGGATCAAGTCCCACATCAGGCTTCTTGCTCAGCAAGGAGCCTGCTTCTCTCTTCTCTCTCTCCCTCTGCGTGCTTGTGGTCTCTTTCTCTCTCTCTGTCAAATAAATAATAAAATCTTAAAAAAAAAAAAAAAGAAAGAAATAAAGAAAGATTAAACTGCACAGAGAGAGCTAGAGGCCGGATGTGAGTGTCTCCTACCCTACCCCATGACACAACTCTGCTGTGCTCTGGGTCTGGGTTTCCCTCCTAGAAAATGGACCGAGAGGAACACCCAGTGGGAGAGTGCACTGGGCAGGCCTGGTGTGTGTGACCCCATGACCTTAGAGGAAAGCAAGGGGACAACTCACACATCCTCTCTGGCAGGTCTGCCCCATGGTGGGGAGGACCCCTGCTGTGCCCGACTTCCTTCTTCTCTGCTGGTTCTCGCTTCTCTTCTGCTCTCAGCAGTCACTCTCAGCAGTTGGGGCGGGGAGGCCTGGAGAAAAGCAAAGCCCAAAGGAGGAAGAGTGAGGGGCTCATCAACCTCACTCCACTCCTCAACAGCTGGTAAGCGAAACACCCCAATACTGAGGACGAGGAGCAGAGAAGTGGCCCCTGTGTCCAGAAGGACCCGTAATCCTAAGTAAAGTGTCATAAGGGTTCTGGCAGGGTCTTCTTCTAGAAGACAGTCCCTGGAACCTGGTCCCCATCACCAACAGCCTCCTCTGCTTACAAAGAAGTCCAAAAAAAGGGGCTTACTTTAGGGAAGAAATCCAATAGAAATGGACAAAGCCCAAATTTTAAGTCTGATCTTCACCAAAGTGTCACGCTTTCCTCTTAATTTAAACAGGGTCGGGCACAACCCTGGGTAAAAATCACTTCTCTAATCACAAAAGCAAAGCACACTCATCACACACACAAAAAAGTCAGAACATACAGGCAAGTAGTGTAAAAATTAAAATTAAAAATTAAAAAATCAAAATCACCCTCACTCCTTACAGAAATAAGTTCTCTTAATATTTTGGTCTGTAACCTCTCTTCTCTTTTTCTCCAGATAACCACACACCCGTAACAACACAAAAATGGAACCATGATCTTCTACTTTTTTAAAATCTACTTTTTTGTGTGTCTGTTAATAAAGATCTTGTCATTTTTTTTTTAATTTGTTACACTGGGTAGAGATCTTACAGTTCATATTCAGAAAGGCTAACTCAAGAATGATATAATAATAATTCAATAAGCATCAGATATCCTAAGTCAAAATTCATAGCAATCTTTTAAAAAAAGATTTTATTTATTTATTTGACAGAGAGAGAAAGTGAGAGAGGGAACAAAAGCAGGGGGAGTAGGAGAGGAAGAAACAGGCTTCCTGCTGGGCAGGGACTCCAATGATGTGGGGCTCGATCCTAAGACCCTAGGATCATGACCTGAGCCGAAGGCAGATGCTCAACAACTGAGCCACCCAGGCACCCCTGAAATCCATAGCAATTTTATTAAGTCTCTACCATATCCTGAGTGGTTTAGAAGTATTATGTGATTTGCCTGCCAATTAGTGTGCTGCAGCGAATCCAAAACCTTCCCTACTATTTAAGGCCTTTTCAGTTTGGAGAGAGTCAGCCAAGAGCCCAGGCTTCTAAACAGTGATGTAATACTGGGCCTCCAGCCCCCAAACCCCAGTGGCTCAGGGCTGGGGAATTCTGCCAGAGCTGGTCTTTTTGGGATTCCTAGCTCCCTTGACATCCCGATCCCTCCCTGGCCCAGCTCAGGGGCATAAACAGAATTTGGGGGGTGTCCTTGTTATTTGTTTACATTAACAAAATGTGATTTAAAGCTCATATTTCATTCCTTCATCCCAAGCACTTCTGGGGGAGAAAATACACAGAACTACGCTGTGACATATTCTTCAGGGAACTTGAAAATATCAGTACTTGTCTAATATTCACCCCCTGCCCCCATAAGAGGATAAACTTCCAGGATGCAGGGACTTTGAGTGTGCCCCAGGGCTTGGCACATGGCAAGAGTGAAACACAGTGTTGAGGTCAAGCTGCTTGGTTTGAAGCTTTACGCAGGCATGTAGTAGCTTTGACTCTACAAACATTACTTAATCTACCTGAACCTCAGTTTGCTCAACTATAAAATGGGAACACTAACAGTAATAATAGAGCCACATGGGAACAAGAGGTCTGTGTATGTAAATAGAGCACTTAGAATCCTGCTTTGTATCTCGCAAATACTCGATATGTATCTATTAACTATAATTATTGTTGATTGATTGGCAACGTTACTGAAATTCACAACAGTGGTGAAAGCAAAGAGGGTCATAAATGGCTTATAATTGAGACATAGACTATCCAGGGGATTGGTTTAAAGAATTCAGTCCATAGGGAGAGCAAAAGACAATTTGTTGGGGTGATACAAGATGATATCAGAACTTTTATTTATGACTTTTAAAATTTCACCCTCTAACTTTTTTAGGCTATTCTTTGTAACATACACATTATTTTAGTACATTATTAAATGTACATAATTTTCTTAAATTGAGATATAATTCCTATACCAAAATATTCGCCTTTTAGAATACATATAACACGTTTCGTCGTATATTCATAAGGTTGTGCAATTATCACCACTATCTAATCCCAGAACATTTCTATTACCCCAAAAAGGAACCCGTGTCCTCCTCAGCAGTCACTTCCCAGTCTCTCCTTCCCCCAGGCCCCAGCAATAGCTTATCTACTTTCTTTCTCTATGGATTTGCCTATTTTGGACATTTCACTATGCAGGATTATAAATGTATAAATCCGAAAAAAAATTAAGATACATGTATTGGGGAATGCATCTGCAGAAATATTTTACTGATAGAGTAACATGACCAACAGGTTTGGAGAGCCCTGGCTGAGAGTGTGGAACCTTCTGGGTTTTGTCTCCGGCTCCTCTGAGTTTCCTGTACAGACCCTGACACACTGACAGGAGCAGGTCCATCGACCTGTGCTAATTAAAACCCAACAGCTAACACAGGCCAAAGCAGAAAGTGATCTAAAGACAATATGCATTTTTCTTTGTAATTTATCATTTAACTTTGTTTTTATAAAAAGATCTTCTCCTGATTATGCTTATGTCAGGCTAACAGTCAAAACAGGAACACAGCCTGGGACCTGGGTTCTAATCCTCGCTCTGCCACTTACTAAAACTTCTCTGAGCCTAATTTTCCTTGTTGTAAAATGAGGGAGGTAAGAGGTGAGAAGTAATAACCTTTTCCCCTTTTGCATTAGAACTGGGTGTTAGGTTAACCCTCTGGTTCCATTCCCCCAGCTACCCGGTAATGTGTTTTGTTTTGCTTTTGTTTTTTAAGATTTTATTTATTTATTTGACAGAGACAGAGATCACATGTAGGCAGAGAGGCAGGCAGAGAGAGAGGGGGAAGCAGGCTCCCTGCAGAGCAGAGAGCCAGATGTGGGGCTGGATCCCAAGACCCTGAGACCATGACCTGAGCGGAAGGCAGAGGCTTAACCCACTGAGTCACCCAGGCGCCCCTACCTGGTAACCCCAAGACCTGACCTTCACTGCTCATGGGCTTATACTCACCAAATTTGTCCCACATTTTTCCTTAAAGCTCCTCTCTCCAGCTTATCTTTTAATTCAGGCAAAAGACCCTGCAGGCAGATCATCCCCGGGAGAAACTGAAACCACCTCTCACACAGTAATAAACACCCTGACAGAGCTCAGGCCAGTTTGGACTCACACCTGCATGGCTGGGCCAAATATGTGAGGAGTGAAATTTCTTTTTCTCTTATGATGTGTTTATTTATTTATTTATTTATTTATTTGGGCTGTTGGTGGGGACAGAGGAGAGGAAGAGAGAATCCTCAATCAGACTCCACACCGGGCGTGCAGCCCCATGTGGGGCTTGATCCCATGACCCTGAGATCATGACCTGAGTCGAAATCAAGAGTCAGTTGCTCCACCAACTGAGCCACCTGGGTGCCCCTGTTACTAGGTAACATTTCTGATGATAAAGCTGACCCCTTGTTGTTAGATTGCTCCTGGGTTGGAAACATTATGAATACGAGATGGGATGCCACAGCTCTAAGTTTCTCTGAGTGAGATGACTCTTGTTTTGTCCCCTACAGAGACCCTGGAAATTGTCCCTATGGAGTTGTTAGAGGAGAATTTGGCTCCTGCTGGGCAGGAGGCTTTTCCAGCCAGGAGGAATCCTGCATCTACCCAGTGAGAGCTTCTCCCCCCATGGACTGCTGCACAGACGCCCTCAGAAAAGAGACGGTAGGCATTGTCCTGCTCTGGTGGCTGTCTTAGAGCCCTACAGGCAGCCCAGAGCCAAGTCTGGTGGGTGGCTGTCTATGAAATCTGAACGTTTAGATCTGAAGGTCTAGAACACTCCTGATGGGGTTACGGATTAAGTTGTGCAGAGAGCCTGGCATACGGTAAGTATTGAATCAATGGCTAAATGTGCTAAATAAATGATTATTATTATTTTTGGTATTTTGTTTTATCAACATTCACTTACTCATAGTAGGCAAGAAATTATTCTAACTCCAAGAAGCCCAGGTGGGCTATCAGACTGCCAGATACAGGCCCATTATGAAACAGGAGAAAAAACCTCTCTGTGATTCTGAAAGGCAAAATTATACAAATGTCCATTCCACACAAGTATTTATTGAGCACCAATGGCATGCCAATCTCAGTGCCAGACGAGAAGACGGAAAAGATAGACATGGTCCCTGCCTTGCAGAGCTTAGAAGAGCATAATGACAGTGCATGTGATGCGGGGGAAGAGTGGGGTAGTTTATTCTGAATTACATATATTTGGGAATCCAAGACTTTTCAGGGTAAGAAACCAGCCTTTGGCCATGGCACAGAATCCTAGGTTGGATGAAGATTAGAGCCTCAGTGCTTACCTTCTTCCCCTGCTCACTGTACATAAGGTAGCTTGTTGCAGCCATTGGCCTGCCTCTCTCTATCCGGGCCCCTGGGTAGTTCTCAACCACAAAGACCTGACCTTGGCCAGTGACTTGCTTTGGCCAACTGGACAATGCATCACAAGAAAAGATTTGACAGATTACTCTCTTGAGTACTTACGTACAAGCTTACCCTCTCTTGTCGCTCTTGGGAACCCTGCTACTGCTGTCATGGAAAGAAGCCCCAGTGAGCCAACTGGATGACAAGAGGCCACACGAGGTAGAAACAACCATCCTAGCCCCAGTGGAGTATCTTAGCTCAGCTATCCCCCAGCCAGCCAGGAGACTAAGATGCGGGAGTAAGCCCAACCCAAACCAGCCACCCCCTGCTCAGCTCTGCCAAACCACTGTGATATTGTTGATTTATAATAAGAAATATAGATTTGGTCTTTGTCCCCATTCGTGGCACACTGCTCCTAAAATCTTTGTAATTTCCTAAGTTTTAGAGCAATGAGAGAATCTTATCTTTAAGTAGTTGGTCTTTTGTCTTCAAATAGCTCTAGTTCCTGAAATAGCTCTGGTGATAAAGATGGTAGGCATGTCTAGTTACTCAAAACAAGCCCCTTTCAATGACCCTGAGTTTGTGCTAATGAGCGTGGGGCTGGTTGCCTGGGAAACCAACCTTGTAATTTAAAGGATGGCAACTTTCTTTAAGGCAGGGGCAGGGGCTGGAGGATACATCAGTCACCGATGGGCAGTGATTTAATCACTCAAGCCTAAGTACTGGAACCTCCATAAAAATGTAAAAGGACAAGGTTCAGAGAGTTTCCAGGTTGGGGAATACGAGGAGGCAGGGGCGGGTGACCACCCGGCTGTGCACCCTTTCCCACATCCCTTTCTTTATGTGCTTTTTCCATTTGGCTGTTCCTCAGTTACATTCTTTTATGATTATGGAGTAATCCAGCAAGTAAACTGCTTTCCTGAACTCTGAGTTGCTCTAGCAAATTAAGCGAACTGGGGGAGGGGGGACTGAGACTCTACAGCCAATGGGTCAGAAGCACAGGTGACAACTTGGACTTGGGATTGGCATCAGAAAGGGGGGGAGGGAGAAGGCCTGTGGGACTGACACTAACCTGTGGGATCTGACACTATCTCTATAACTGGGGTGCAGTGTCTGAAAGCACCTGCTCCGCGGGGTTCCAAACAGACCAGGTTTGGCCACTTGCCACAGACAAAATCCCAAGGCAGAGACCAGGTGCTGGCGAAAAAAGAAAGGAATTTATTTCAGCGAGACCGTCACCCAGAAGACAGTAGACTAATGTCTCAAAGACAGTCCCCAACAGGCTGAATACATGCAGGTTTATATAAGGAAAACGTGGGACCAAGGTCAGTGGGTACAAGCAGGTGGGCAGTGAAGGTTAGGTCAATCACCATCTTAGGGCCAGTCCCGCCAGGTCTTGCTGGCTCAGAGCAGCCCCTATTGCTTGAAGGGGTAGTTTTGGCTCCCATCACAGGATGCTCTGCCCACTCAGTCTTTTGCCTGAGTTAAGAGATAAGCTAGGAAGAACTTAATCGATTAGCAAGTACAGACTGAGGTCAAAATGGAGGTCACTGGAGTCCTCTTTTATCCCCAAGTAGAAGTGAGTTAGATCATAAGCCATTCCTCATTTGGGGTAATCAGAATGGTTCAGTGAGGCTCGAGCAGGACACACATAAGCGGAGGGCTTCTTTGTTTGGAACACCCAGCTGAGCACAGCCCAAACAGCTGAAACGGCATCTTGAGCTTGATCTTGGAGGTCACTCGAGTTTTTTTATGGAGTGCTTTGTATGTAGTAGCCGGTAACTGAGCCCCACGGAGCTGGTCTCCACCTCTCAGGAGTAGGCTCCAGCGGAGCTGCCCTGAACTGGAGCCAGGAGCCGGCTCTGGCCCGGGGTCCACCACCTGCTGCCCAGTGGTCTCAGGGACAGCGCTAAACTTTGCCAAGCCTCTGTGTGCCACCAGATGGCAACTGCTCTCCTGTCAGCCTCTTGGCTGTGGTGAGGCTGTGGTGAGGGTCACATACAGCTCTGTGACTCCCTCAAGGGAACCGTCAGCATGGCCTGAATGGAAGCTGGAAGAAACCTTGTTGCCCAATAACCATTAATAACCATTAATAATGCTGCAAGGAGAACGAGTTACATTCAGGGAGCACTAACCGCCTCATGCTTCTTACACATCCTCTCATGTGATCCTGTCACTCATTACAAGCGGGTAGCAAGACCCTCTGTAGGGCTGAAAATGTTGACATGCAGAAAAGGGCTTTGGGTTTCTCTAAATCACCCAGCAGGACCCAGAGGAGATGAGCAGGGTGCAGATCTCACAGATTCCAAAGCCCTCTTTCTCCCCACTCCAGCCTCTCCTCCAGAGTCTGGGCCACATCACCCACCCATCCTCACACCTCAGCCTCCTGAATGCTGGGGTGCAAGGGACTGTGTGCTCCCCAGCCCCAGGCCCTGGGCAAGGAGAGCCCGTGGGAACTACGCTGCCCACCAGCACTCAAAGCGGCGTATCAGCAGATCCCACATGCACTCTTGCCTTCCATTCTGATACCCGGGTAACTTCCCAAAGCTGGTTCACACACTGCTGCATCACCAAAGCAACCTTGCCAAGAATAAATGCTACACCTTCCCTATCTGCATTAATTTCTTGAGTTCCCAGGGGTCTGTCGAAAGACAGAGATGATGTTATCATCTGCTTCCGTGGCTTCCTATTCCACAGTTCCATCCTGCTTCCACAGCCTGCTTCCGTGGCTTCCTACTCCACAGTTCCATTCTGCATACACAGCCTGCTTCGTGCTGGAGGTTGACATTCCCCTATCCCTCCATTACCCTTGGAGCCCTTCACTCTCCTCCCTGGGACTTGCACTTATCTCTCCAGAACTCCCTCCTCAGATTCTAAAGCATCTGTGTAAACCGAGTGTTGCCTTTCCCACAACAGCCGGCACAGGCAGCATCATAACACGTTTTCAAAGTAGATGCTTCATTTCTTGAATCATTTACCTAAATTTAGGGATCTGGATATGCCAGCATTTTAGTAACAGAAAAGTCCGTAACTCATTTGTGTCTCTTGATGGCCAGATTTCTTGCTCGTTTCCAGCTTTGTTTTCTTTTTATCACTTACCCTTGTTCTCAGACACCCTGAACCCCCCTCATCGATGGACTTTCCATCTTTCTCTTCAGCAACTCACTCACAGGTCATTCTAACTAGCGTTTTTGAGTGTTTGGTATCTATCAGGCACTGCTACAAATGATTCAAGGCATTAAAGGGCAAGAACCCCTCCTAAGTCACATTATCCTATTTTACAGATGAAGAAACTGAGGCTCAATAAGAGGAAGGGACTTCCTGGCCTCAGACAGCAGGAGAGGAGCAGAGCCAAGCTTTGTCATTGGGCAGGATCCAGCTTCCACGCACCCCACCTGTACGACACGCTCTCCCGCCACGGCGCCCAGCATCCATTCAGATGCAGAGGTTAGTTGAGAAGAGCAAGTGAGTACTCAGGAAAGGGATGCCTTTTACAGTGTATCAAGCTGTGATGAACACAGCGTTTGCTTTAAAAAAAAAAAAAAATCACACTGTAGATAGCATTAGCCCCAATACTTCGAATCAAAAGACCTAGCCGCAGAATGTTCTGGTCTAGTTACAAATCACTGTGTAAGCTTGGGAAAGTGTTTGTCCCTCCCTGGGCCTCATCAATAAAATAAGTAAAACAAGTGGGTTTAAACCCTAGCAGCTACACTTTGAGATCATGAGACTCGAGTATTTATTTACAGAGAAGGACAGGAAGCTAGTACTACAAAAGGCCCCGGGGCAGGGGAGTCTAGCCCAGGGAGGAGGGAGACCCCCACGGTTTGGCCACTTGCCTTGGGATGTCTTGAGACCCCTCTGCTGCCTCTTTACTTGGTCTCACTCTCATTTTTCCAAAAGGACAACATGTGCTGACTTGCAACCCAACTGTAGATTCTTGGCACAAAGCAGTTGTGGGTGGGTGTTTAGCTCTTTTCTTCCTCGGGAACAATGCTCTGGGTACAGTTCTTTAGTTGGTTAGTTGAAAGTCCTGAGAACAGAGAGAGACAAAAGGTGCATTTGTCATAACATCAAGAGTCACCAGAGGACTGGTGAGGGGACAGTGTGCACTGGCGTCCTATGGAAAGAAGGGCACAGGCCTTGTGGGTAGGGGCTGGGACACTTGGTGTCCTAGACATTCAGAGGTGCTTTATGCTTATGAAGTTCTTTATCCTACTCATAGAAACCTCATAGAAACCCTGGGTGAGGGGCAGGAATCATGGTGATGTTGAAGAGGTGGGGACGGTGATGAATGGTGGCCCACAGGCACTGAACCCTCATGACAGTCACCAGAAACTGTGCATTGATTCTAGAAGTTTCCCCCAAATGCCAGGAAGCAGAAGCCACTTCCTTGTGCCTAAGGAAATGGAAGCTTATAGAAGCGAAGTCAGGTGCTCATGGAAATGCAATGGTAATGTACATGAAATGTAGCAGAACTGGGGTTTGAACTCAGATCTCTCCCACCTGGGGGCTTTAACTCTCTTTTATGGATGTAGTAGCTGAGGCTTAGAGCAAGCAAAACCAACTCAGGTTTTACAGTATGGACAGAGAAGAAATACTCTGGCTGATGGAAAAATTAGAGACGACAAATGTCTGGTTGGTGCCAGCCAGAGCTGGGGTGGATCTGAGCCAAAATCCTGGAGAATGCCACCTCCTTCCTTCCTTTTCCATTCATGAGGACTTCCTTGGGGGACAAAAGCCCCTGTTCTTCCACTCTCTTCCATAATTCTGGGGATGACCCACCACTCTTACATGCACCCCCACCCCCAGCCACTTTACCTCTTTCCTACGGTTCTTTTTTTAAAAGATTTTATTTATTTATTTATTTATTTATTTGACAGAGATCACAAGCAAGCAGAGAAGTAGGCAGAGAGGGGGGAAGCAGGTTCCCTGCCGAGCAGAGAGCCCAATGCGGGGCTCGATCCCAGGACCCTGGGATCATGACCTGAGTCAAAGGCAGAGGCTTAACCCACTGAGCCACCCAGGTGCCCCTTTCCTACAGTTCTTAAGTCTTACTTTCAAAGACCTTTCCTGATAGTCTCTTGGGGAGAGAGATGTTAATTAAGAAATCGCATGAATTACCATTATAAATTGTGACTTGTGTCTGGTAGCAATCATAAGGAAGTACAGGAAGCCACAGTTTCTAACCCTGGGGATTCATGGAAGGCTTCCTGGAGGAAGTGACTTTGGATCTGGGACACATTGGTCTAGGTCAGAGTTTTCTTTGAAACCCCTGAGGCAGGGACAAGGGAGCCTTAATAAAAGAGGAGGAGAAAATGGTAGAGGAGGAGGACGTGCCCTAAAATTTATTAATTCACCACTTGCAGCTTTGGGCCTTGCTGAGATGAGGCTGGTCTGGGTCTCTCCCCTCTAGGGCAGTGGTTCTCTAAGTATGGTCCCTGGACCAGTGGGAGTAGCATTACCTGGGACCTTGCTAAAAATGCACAATTCTCAGGTCCTGCCACAGACTTATCTAATTGAAAACTTCGGGGAAGAAGCCAACAGTCTGTGTTTAAGAAGCCCTCTTGGCCATTCAGCCACCTGTTCAAGTTGAGAGCCACATTCTCTATGTCTACACTCAAACGCATTCACTCATCAAAGGTAGAATGATCCAATTCTTTCCCCCTCTCTCATGCTCTCCACATGAAAGAGGAATTCGCAGATGACATTCTGAGAGAACAGTCAATAAGGAATCTGTAGCCATAGAGAGAAATGGGCCCAGTTGTTCAGTGGGATTAGAGGTGGGGACAAAATACAAGGATTTTAGCAAATTGGAGGTTAATTTCCCAGGAGATGAGGCTCCAGGAGGTAAAAGCATATTGTTTGAGAGCTGGAAAGAACCTAGCCCATCATGTCGCACCCCCTGCCCCATCCCAGAATAGACCCGGTAGGCAGTATCTCACCCTTAAAAGCAGCTTTTTCCACTGTTGGCAAGTTGTGTCTGAGACGAAATACGCCTCCCTCCGACTTCCTTCCGTTGGCCTTAGTTCTCTGGACTCTCGCGGAAAACCCTTTCCTCCTTCCCCACAACCTCCCAAGGATGACAGTCATGCTGATCGGTGGTTCTTAGCAAAGATACAATCCCTGGCTGACCGAGGAGGAGAGAAACCCCAGACTTACAAACACTTGTGTTAAAGCAAGAGTGAACAGGATAGCAACATCAAGTACACGTGTCCTTTGGCTGGGCAGTCCGACTCAAGGGTGGCTGAGCAGACTGGCCCACATTCTGAAGAATGTTAAATAAAGGTCACAAGGAGCTGACTCCTAACTCTGGCCTGAGTCTTGGATGCTCCCCAGCTCACTGGGCCCCTCCCATATGCTTTCTTTTAAGTCCTGCATTCGTGACTTGGACTGTGTATTTAAACCGCCCATGCTTATGTGTATTAACTATTTCACAGTCAGGATCTTCTCAGTTTCTGGAGGAAACCGTCCCCAGAACATGTTTCTTGGGTCACTCCGAGGCCCCTCACAAAGCCAACCAGGCACAGGTCCGTTTGCACGTTCACTTAAACATTCTGCACATGAAGTTCCAGTCTAGCTGGGGCTAAGCAGTACCCATTTCTTCTTCGAACTGAGAAACCCAAGCCTAGGCAAGTTCGACTGTGAAGACTATGCTAACAAAAGACCCAGCTGAGAGAAAACAAAATTTGGCAGAGTATAAAAAAGCAACTTAAATTCATTCTCTTTCCAAACTTCTCTCCCCACAGCCTGGGAAGAGGGCAGGGAGGTGATTAGCGCTTCTGGGAGGGAGCCAGACTGAGGCCAGGAGGAAATATAACAGAGGGCTCTGCCTCTCAGCCCAGTCGTCCCCCTACCAGTCAGTTCCTCCCAGGCCTGGGAAGGCTCTTGGGGACACCACTGTCTGGAGATGATGTCAGATCAGCCCTTGAGTGTTGATAGGGAACTTATCATCCACCGAAACAAAACCTTGAGAGAAACTTACAATGCAATGGGTCTCTGACACTTCTTGCATAAGGATGGTCTTTGGAGAGTCACCTCGAGATCAAAGCTCACTCTTCTGAGGCTGCAGGCACAGCTTCTCTATTCTTCCTGTGATGTCGGACAACAATGTGAACACGAACTCTTAATCCGGCTTTGCACCAAAAGCTGGAAGCAGAGCTCATTTGCCCACCACCTCGTAACAACCAGAGCCAAATCTGTTTCATTTTTACCACGAAAAAGACTCCATCCTAGCACAACAGTCCTTTGCATTCAAGCCTCTTCACAGAGGAAGCAAAAGACTTTCTATCTCAAGGAAAAATGCCAGCTATGTGCTCCCACAGGGTTCCAGTGCCCATGAGGCTCAGGGCATCAGGGATATCACAATGACCTCCCAGCTGATCTACCACTCAGTTCTCCTTTGTATAAAACTCCAGACACTGTCCAACAGGGCAGATCCCAAGCTTCAAACACAGGACAGTCCACCCTGTCCTCCCTGCCAGAAGCATCTCCCGACCTCACAAGCAGACTTAGGAATCTAGACAGACTAGGATCTGGGGCCCACACAGACTGGCCACATGCATAGTTTAGTTGTCTCAGGGGAGGGATGAATTCCCAGTTTGACCCAGTAAGTGCCGTCTGCTGTGTACCAGGCACAGGAGGGAGAGGATATGGGTGAGTGGTGGGGGCTGGGAGCAGAGTGAACTATGAAGTCCTCAAACAGCTCATAGGCAAAACACAGATGAAGCCCACATACACCCAAGAACAACGAGCCTGGCAGCCATCGTATCAGCAGTGAGGGCTTTACAGTAAGTGCTTTAGTTATCAGAGGAAACGCCTGGTGGATCCAAGAAGATGGATTTGACCTCAGATGTCAGCTAACCTGCCAGTTTCCCTGGGGAATGTCAGTCTCCTTTCCTCTGGCCCCTTAGGCCTCATCCCACCATCAGATTGACTGTTGCACCCAGCCCTCCCCAGCCCTCCCCAGCCCTCCTCAGTTGACTACAAAACATAGTGTTTTTTGTTTGTTTAAAGATTTTATTTATTTGACAAAGAGAGAGAGCGCAAGCAGGGGGAGTGGCAGGCAGAAGGAGAGGGAGAAGCAGGCTCCCTGCTCTCCCTGCTGAGCAGGGAGCCCAATGCAGGACTCCTAGGACCCCGGGATCATGACCTGAGCTGAAGGCAGGCACTCAGCTGACTGAGCCACCCAGGTGTCCCCAAGACATACTGTGTTTTTATCAGCACCAGGATGCCTAGTGAATAGTATTTCATCTAGGCCTGTAAGAAGCTATTGAAAAAGGAAAAAGATGGGGCGCCTGGATGGCTCACTCTGTTGGGCATCTGCCTTTGCCTCGGGTTCCGCATCAGGCTCTCTGCTCATTGGGGAGTCTGCTTCTCCCTCTCCCCTGTTTGTGCTCTCTCTCTCTCTAATAAATAAATAAAATCTTAAAAAAATTAAAAAGATGACATAAATCCCAATGGTTACCCTTGATGTATTGTTAAGCCAAAAAAGTTAGGTGCGGCATAAGGCGTAGAGTAAAATCCCCTTTGTATTACCACTGCTGCAAATGAAAACTACCATATCCATGTGTATTGGCTGCACCACGGGAAATGTCTGACTGTGCAGGTGAAAGATGGGGAGGGTTAGAGAAAAGTCATGTGCCATCTGCTCCTGCCTCTCCCTGCATATCACCTGAGACAGTCACTTCCTGCTCCTTCACTCTACATGGGAGTATCTCAGATCCTGGTACAGGGGTCCATGGAGTAAGATAGGGGCAGAAGGCTTGAGCAGAGCAGAACAGAAACAGGTGAGGCTTGAATGGCCTCAGGAATTACTCACCTATCTCCAGGGGCTGGGAGATGATAACCCAGTGAGATATTCCCTCCCAGTACTGCTTCTTCCTAAGAGACTAAAGGTCAATCCTGGGGCGCCTGGGAGTCAGTCCATTGAGTGGCTGCCTTAGGTTTGCATGATCCCAGTATCCTGGGATTGAGCCCCATATTGGGTTCTTTGCTCAGCAGGGGGCCTGCTTCTTTCCCCTCCCTCTGCTGCTCACCCGCTTATGCTCTCTCTCTCTGTCAAAAAAATAAATAAAATCTTTATTAAAAAAATATAAAAATTAAGGTCAATCCCTGAAACCCTGAACAAGGGAAATACTTGGGGCTAACAGAAATGTTCAACTGTGGGTTTGGTGGCCCAGGAATCTACATCCTAGAACTCAGCCTCTCCCATCTCCATGAATTCACTGGGACTGCCTCACACTAGGCTCTAGCCTTGGGTTCTAACCCTGAACACATTCCAAGACAGAGCGGCAGATAACCCTTAAGTGAAAAAACTCACCAGGCAACTAATTAGATATCTGAGGAAAAAAACTACCTGAAAACAACATAAAAAACCAGGCAATATATACCATTTGAAGCAGAAATATAGAATAGGCAGACCAAGAATATAAAATAAAGATGATAGATATTTAAATAAAAAATTTTAAAGGATAGATATACTTGAGATAAAGAAAAATGGTGTGAAATAAGATGAAATTATTTAAATTTGGAGGTATTATACATGAAAAACATAATACAGAGTTGAAAAACAACATAATAGAAAATTAGGCATATATACATATGTGCATGTGTGTGTGTGTGTGTGTGTCACCAAAAGCTTGAGACATGAAAGAAAAACTAATAATCTAAACTAAACTTCATTAAAATTAAAACCTCTTTCTCTTTGGGAGACACTGTTAGAAAATAAAAGGCAAAACATAATAAATAGATACATCTATTAGAAAGGATACAGGTGAAGAAAGAATTGCTGAGTTGGAAGATTAGATTGAGGAATTCTCCTAGTAAGTAGTGGGGAAAGAAAAAGAAGTAGAAAAGTTAAACAATATGGAAGAGAGAAGTAGAAGTATCAATATTTGTATAATAGAGGAGCTCCAGAAAAAGAGAAAAATAAAAATAGAAAATATTTAAAGAAAAATACATTTCCTACAATTAAGGGAAAAAATGAAGGACCTCAGATTGAAAAGACCATAAATGGGCACCTGGATTGTGCAGTCAGTTAAACATCTGACTCTTGGTTTCGGCTTGGTCAGGATCTCAGTGTTGTGAGATCAAGCATGGCCTCAGGCTCTGTGCTCAACTCGGAGTCTGCTTGAGATTCTCTCTTGCTTGTTTTCTCTCTCTCTCAAATAAATAACAAATAAATATTAAAAAGAAAAGAAAAGGCCATAGAGTGATAAGCAAAAGATAAAAGGAAATATCCACCCTATATTACAGAATATCATAGACAAAACAAACAGAAAAGTCTAAAAGCTTCTAGAGAGATACCAATCACCCAAAAAGGAATAAGAACTAGATTGACATTAGGCTTTTTAACAGCAAAAAGGAACTAGGAAAACAATGAATTTAATGAATTGAAAGGAAAGGATTCTTAAATCTAGAATTTTATACCCAGTCAAATGATCACTTAAGTATAAGGGCACAGTAAAAATATTTTAAATATGTAAATCTTCAACTTGCTGCATAAAGTCTCTCCTTGAAAATACTTTTGAAGAAAGTAGTCAAGTAAGTGAAAGTTTGTCAATAACAACACAGAACTAATATTCTAGGTTCTCTTCTGCAGGAGTTGGAGAGACCAAAGTACATAAAAATATGCTAAAATACTTGTCTTCTTTGGAAAAAGATATACCTATCAACCTCTTAATTCCACTGTCCCAAAAAAGAGAAGAAAAGAGATAAATGAAATATATGTAAAAGGAAACATAGGTCAAAATAAATTAAAAGAGACATAAAATCAAAAATAATTTTAAAAGTTCAAATATATTGATAATTATAGAAATGTAAATGTACTAGACAACAAAAATACTGCCAGATGCTATTTTGAAGAAGTATGTCTGAAGTGTGACCAAAGAGTTGACTGCAAAAGAATGAAGAAAGATCTATCAGGTGACTTAGTCACCAAAAGAAAGCTGGTGAATTAATATCAGACAATACAGACTATAAAATGAAAGGCATCATTAGACAAAGAGGGTAATTACAAGGATATTAAAATTTTAACTTATGAAGAATGTACTAAAGTTTTAATAAACCGGCCTTAAGGGGCACCTGGATGGCTCAGTCCGTTAGGTGTCTGCCTTCAGCACAGGTCATGATTGTTCTGGGATCGAGCCCTGCTTTGTGCTCCCCGATAAGCAGGTAGTTTGCTTCTCCCTCTCCCTCTGCCCCTCCCCGAGCTTGTGCTCTCTCTTTCTCTTTCAAATAAATAATCTTTTTTTAAAAAATTGACCTTTAAATAATTAAAGTAAAAATTGTTGGACCTATTGGAAGCATCTAACAATTCTGCATTTTAAGAAGAGATTTAAATATATTTCTCTCTGTTGTTAGGTCGAGCTAACAAGCCAAGTCAACAAAGACACAGAAGAGCTGAACAACAAAATTACAAGTTTAATCTAATAGACGTATATAGAACTTTTTATTTAACAGAGATTATATATTGTTTTCAAGCATACATGAAATATTTGCCAAGAAAACTTTAATAGATTTCTAAAACATAAATATAGACTAGGGGTTAGCAAACTACAGCCTGCAGGCCAAATCCAGTCTGACACCTGCTTTTAAAAATAAAGTTTTATTTGAACATAGCCATCCCCATTCATTTACATATTGTCTATAGAGACTTCTGTGCTACAATGGCACTGACTATATGATTCACAAATCCTAAAATATTTATTATCTGGCCTTTTACTGAATAAGCTTGTGGACCCCATATCCTATGGTCAATACACAATTAAGTCAGATGTTAACAAAATGATAAATTTTGAAACTTCATATTTTATGAAAGTAAAAACTTAGAAGTTCTTTTAAATAATGAGTAAAATAAGAAATCATACTGAGGATTCAAAATATTTGAAATTGGTTTGGCTATAGAAGTAGCAGCAGATGACTCTATTCACTGTAACAATTAGGGAAAAAATGGGTAGCTGAAAAAAAATCACATTTCTTTTTAGAGACATTAAAAGCTATAGATACAAAGGAGTCTGATGGAACTAAATTCCAAGGCAGAAAGAACTCTTCTAAGGTCAATGGAGATTAGCAACTGCTTTCTTCTGAAGGCATTTGCTGAGTCTGGGCATGGACTGATAGAAATTGGGCTTCTCAGAAAGGCAAACCTGCTGACAGAGAGAATGAGAAAAAAAAACAGCTTTTAATGACCATGTAGGTTGGCTTAACAAAGTAGAATCTCAAGAAGGCTCAAGCACACAGCTAGTTTCCCCACCTGCCAGTGCTCCAATAATCTGGGCAATAGAGGAGTCTAGGGGTTAGAATGGGAATTCAGGGGAAGATTTCCTGAAATATTATGTTTGAGAAAAAGAAGTCTACCTGAAAAAAGGATCTGCAATAAAAACAAGTTAAGCATCAATCTTAAGATATTGGAAACTAAAAGTAAACTGATCCAGCTCAATTTAAAACTGGATTGAAGCAATGAGTCTATCATTTCAGCTGTCTCAGAGAAGAAAGGATTGTTCTCTCTCTGGGAAAAAACAACATCTACTCAGATTCTATGGCTATTATTACACAGACAGAGAGAGAAAGAGAGAAGTAATGCCAATAAGTAAGGAAATGTGACCTATAAGCAAGAGAGAAAATAAACAATAAAAAACAGTCTTATAGGTCACCCAGAATTGAAATTAGAATTAGACGACAAGGGCCTTAAAATAACTATTATAAATATGTTGAAGAAAATAAAAGATGGGCAAAATGGATAAAAAGATAAAGAATGCCCACAAAGAATTGTTAAAGAAAAGAAAAAGAAAAGAAAAACTCATAGATATTCTATAATTGAAAAAACACAGTATTTTAAATTAAGAATTAATTAATCCATCTTTACACTCTCCCTAAGCCTCACTCCAGGTGGCCAGTGTCTCCCAGAAAGAAGCTTGAGCACACATCTGGTGCCTCAGGTTTTGCAACTGACACCCAGAGGACACCCCTTGATTATGTGGCTCTAGTGGTCAGTAGGCCTTACATTCCAGGATCTCACAGAACTGTAACAAACAAACAAACAAAACAGTTTTTAACTGCTTATCCTCTCAGGGCACAGTGCAGAGGCAGTAGACTGAAATATCCAGTTTTTCTACCTAAGGCCTACTTAAAGATCTTAAGACTACAGCCTGAGGGTCACTAATTCAACACATATCTAGGGACCAACTGCAATCCCCTACAGAGAAAGAGAGGCTGGCAGGTGCAATGTTAACACTCTCCCTTTCTCCTCCCCTAGGTCTCTTGTGTCTCCATGAAAGGAACTTGTGAGTAAGCCTGGCACCCTGGCTTTTGTGGCCATGGCCCAGAAGATACAACTCTTGATAGGCTGGCTCTGGTGGCCAGAATGGCTTGTATTCATAGGTTCAAAAGGACTCTAGCAAACACAGAAACAGTTCTTAATGGGCTATCCTCACAGCAATCAGTGCAGAGGAAACAAAGAGAAATGCCCATCTCCCCATATTCCCATGAAAGAGGTGTAGTTGCACACCTTAAAAGCTGCTGCCTGAGATGAGATCTTCTAATCAGTCTCCATCTAGATGCTGAAGGAGATTCTCTCTTCTGGGACACTGACATACCTTGGCATGCTCTCAATGACTAGGAGGCACTAAGAACAAAGAAAGCTACTTGGACAATTACAAAGGTTTGAGAGACAACAAACAGCTAGGGTAGGATTGAATGATAAAGTTCTTCTCCTACCTGAGGCCACTCTTTCCAGACTGGGAGGGGTGGCTGTATTATCCAGTGCATAGAAACCAACTTAGAGAATCAAGAAAAATGACAAACAGAAGAATATGCTCCAAGTGAAATAACAATATAAAGGCCAGAAAAACACCTCATGAAACAGAGATAAGGGATTAACCTGATAAAAAAAGAGTTCAAAAAAATGGTCATAAAGATGCTTGCCACTGTCAGGAAAACAATGCAGAAACAAAAGGAGAATTTCAACTAGAAGATTTAAAATATAAGATAATGCAAAAAATAAAAAATAAATAAAACAAAATATACGATAATGCCAAACAGAAATCATAGAGCTGACGAATACAACTAAACTGAAAAATTCAATAAAAGGACTCAACATCAGACTAGATGAAACAGAAGAAAGGATCAGCAAACTAAAGACAGTGCAGTGGAATGCACCCAATCAGCAGGGCAAAAAAGAAAAAAAAGAATAAAAAAGAATGACTTACCAGTCATATAGAGAACATTCCATCCAAAAGCAACAGAATACATATTCTTTTCTAGCACACATGGAACATTCTTCAGGATAGATCTTATGTTAGGCCACAAGATAAGTCTTAATAAATTTAACAAGACCCGAAATCATTTGAAGCATCTTTTTTGATCACAATGGTATAAAACTAGAAATCAATTACAAGAAGAAAACTGGAAAATTCACAAATACATGGAGAATAAACAACATGTTACTGAATGACATGTTGAAAAAAAAACCAAAAGAGAAGTTAAAAAAAAAAATCTTGAGATGAAATAAAATGGAAATATATCAAAACTAATGGGATGCACCAAAAGCAGTTATAAGAGAGATGTTTCTAGTGATAAACACCTACATTAAGAAACAGCAAAGATCTCAAATAAACAATCTAACTTTACACCTAAACGAAGTTAAAAAAAAAAAAAGAGCCCAAATTTAGTAGAAGGAAGGAAATAACAATGATCAGAATAGAGATAAGTGAAATAAAGACATTGAAAGACAATAGAAAATATCAATGAACCTAAAAGCTGTTTGTTTGTTTGTTTGTTTGTTTGTTGTTTAAGATAAACTAAACAAAACTTCATCTAGATTCTCCAAGAAAAAAGGACTCAAGTAAATAAAAATCATAAATGAAAGAGGAGATGTTACCACAGATTCCACAGAAATACAAAAGTTGATAAGATTCTAATATGAACAGTTATATGCCAACAAAATGGAAAATTTAGAAGATATAAATTCTTAGAATACAAAACTATAGACTAAACCATGAAAAAATATAAAATCTAAAAATATAAAAAGACTAATAAAAATATAAAAAGACTAATAAAACACATTTAAGGTCAATTAATTTTCAACATAGAACCAAGACTATATATTGGGAGAAGGATAGTATCTTTAATAAATTGTGTTGGGAAAACTGCACAGCCATGTAACAAAAAATGAAAGTGGACCACTATCTTATGCCATACACAAAAGTGAACTTAAAATGAATTAAACACTTGAACCTGAGGCCTGAAACCACACAACTCCTAGAAGAAAACAAAGGGTAAGCTCTTTTACATTATCACTATATCAAACTAAGATGCTCTGTACAGCAAAGGGAACTACCAACAAAATGAGAAGGCAACCTAAAGAATGAAAGAATATATTTTTAAATCATATGACTGATAGGGCCTTAATATCCAAAATATTTTTTTTAAGATTTATTTATTTTTAAGATTTTATTTATTTGTCAGAGAGATCACAAGTAGGCAGAGAGGCAGGCAGATAGGGATGGGGAAGCAGGCTCCCTGATAAAAAGAGAACCCAACGTGGGGCTCCATCCCAGGACCCTGAGATTATGACCTGAGCTGAAGGCAGAGGCTCAACCCTCTGAGCCACCCAGGTGCCCCTATTTATTTATTTTAGAGAGAGAGAGGAAGAGAGTACACATGAGCCAGGGGAGGGGCAGCAGGAGACAAGCAGACTCCCTGCTGAGTGAGGAGCCCAGCATGGGCTCCTTGTAGGGCTCCATTCCATGACCCTGAGGATCATGACTTGAGCTGAAACCAAGAGTTGGATACCCAACCAACTGAACCACCCAGACACCCAGTTAACATCCAAAGTATTTCAAAAACATATATAACTCTACAGAAAAAAAGAATCCAGTTAAAAAACTGATGAGTACCTGAGTAGACATTTTTTCCTGAGAAGACACATAAATGGCCAACAGGTACATAAAAAGGGGTTCAACATCACTGATCATCAGGGAAATGCAAATCAAAACCACAGTGAGATATCATGTCATACCTGTTAGACTGGTTGTTATCAAAAAGACAAGAAACAAGTGTTGTAGAAGATGTGGAGGAAAGGGAACCCTCAGGCACTGTTGGTGGGAATATAAATTGGTTTAGCTCCTGCGGAAAACAGTATGGAGGTTCCACAAAAACTTAAAACTAAAACTACCATATCATCCGGCAATTCTATTTCTGGGTATTAATTCATAGGAAATGGAATTGCTATCTCAAAGAAATATCTGCACTCCCATGTCCACTGCAGGATTATTTACAATAGCCAAGATACAAAAACAACCTCTGTCTTTCAGTGAATGGATAAAGAAAATGTGGTATTCATATACAATGGAATATTATTCAGTCTTAAAAAGGAAATCCTGCCATTTGCCGCAACATGGATGGAGACTGAGGGTATTATATTAAGCTAAGGAAATCACACAGAGAAAGACAAATGCTATATGATCTTAATTGTATGTGGAATCTAAAACAGAGAACAAATAAGTGGTTACTAGGGGTGGGGGTGGAGGAGGGTGGGCAAAATGGGTGAAGGTGGTCAAAAGGTACAAATGCCCAGTTATAAGATAAGTAAGTGCTGGGGATGTAATATACAACATGGTGACTATAGTTAACAAATACTAGATTGTATGTTTGAAAGTTGCTAGGACAGTACACTTTAAAAGATCTCATCATAAGAAAAAAAATTGTTAACTATGTGTGGTGATGGATTTTAACTAAACTTGTTGTGGCAATCAGTTTGAGATATAGATAGATAGATACATATATCTATATACATGTATATAGATATATCAGCATTATATTTTTTAAATATTTATTTATTTTGAGAGAGACAGTGGAGTGGGGAGAGGCAGAGGGAGAAGGAGAGAGAGAATCTCAAACAGACTCCTTGCTGAGTGGGAAGCCTGATGTGGGGCTCAATCTCACAACCCTGAGATCATGACTGAGCTAAAATCAAGAATTGGACACTTAACCAATTGAGCCACCCAGGTGCCCAATCAGATCATTATACTTTATACCTAAAACTAATATAATGTTATATGTCAATTATATCTCAATAAAAATTATAAATACTACTTGTTTTATCTCATCCTACTCTATAAGACATTCTCTTATCATTACCCAATAAAACTAGATATCAATATAATATGTAGCAAGAAAACATTTTCTATTAATCCAATGCTGATGATAACCATTTTTTAAAAGATTTTATTTATTTATTTGACAGAAAGAGGGAACACATGTGGAGAGGGAGCAGCAGATGGAGATGGAGAAGCAGACTCCCCACTGAGCAGGAAGCCCAAGCTCAATCCCAGGACCCTAGAATCATGACCTGAGCTGAAGGCAAATGTTTAATGATTGAGCCACCAGGTGCCCCTGATGATAATCATTTATTGTGGGCACTCCTTAGTCATGTCCTCTGCAAAGCATTTCTCATGCAGTATTTTGTTAAAAAAGAAAAAAAGAGAGAGAGAGAAAGAGAATTCATTGGCTAGGCTTATGGCAGAATAGATAACAACAGAAAAAAGGTCAGTGAACTTGAAGATTGGTTAGTGGAAGTTATGCAACCTGAAGCACAGAGGGAAAAAAATTAATGAAAACAGAGTAGAACATGAAAGATGTATGAGACATGATAAAATAATAGAGTCCTAGGAGGAGAGAGGAGAAATACTGAGACACTAGCCAAGAATTTTCAAAATCCAACAAAGACATCAACCCACAGATTAAAGAAGCTCTCAGCAAATCTCAAGCAGAACAAATAAAAAGAAAGCCACACCTACCCACATTGTAGTTAAAATGCTAAAAACTAAGGATAAAAGGAAACCTTTAAAAACATCCACAATATAGGACGCCTGGGTGGCTCAGTGGGTTAAGCCGCTGCCTTCGGCTTGGGTCATGATCTCAGGGTCCTGGGATTGAGTCCCGCATTGGGCTCTCTTCTCAGCAGGGAGCCTGCTTCCTCCTCTCTCTCTCTCTGCCTGCCTCTCTGCCTACTTGTGATCTCTCTCTGTCAAATAAATAAATAAAATCTTAAAAAAAAAAAAGACATCCACAATATAAAAGCCACATTACTTGCAGGAGAAAAATAAGAATGGTGATTGACTTCTCATCAAAAACTATGGAAGTGAGAGAGAGAGAGAGAATGAGAGAGCATGAGAGGAGAGGAGGAGAGAGATCAGTGGGAGAAGCAGATTCCCTGTATAGCCGGGAGTCCAATGTGGGACTTGATCCCAGGACTCAGGATCATGACCTGAGCCAAAAGCAGTCACTTAACCAACTGAGCCACTCAGGCACCCCAAGCATCTGACTTTTGATTTCAGCTCAGATCATGAGCTCAGGGTCATTGGGTCAAGCCCCATGTTGGGCTCTGAACTGAGTGTAGAGCCTTGCTGAGATTCTCTTTCTCTCTCTCTGCCCCATCCCACTTGTGTGCGTGTGCGTGTGTGTGTGTGTGTATGCGTGCTCACACAAAGAACTGTGGAAGCCAGAAAAATATGAAGTAACATCCTTAAAATATTGGAAGATGCTCCAAACTAGAAACCTATATCCTTCCAAAATGAGGCAAACAAAACAAAATAAAACCAAAAAACAAAACACGGACATTTTCAGACAAATAAATGTTGAGAGAATTTACTTCCAGTAGTACTGTATTACAAGAAATGCTGACTGAGGTTTTCCAGGTTGAAGGAGAATGATCCCAGAAGGAATCATATTACTGTACAATGAAAGAAAAAGTAGCTAAGTGGATTAAAATAACACAGTTTTTAATATAAAAAGACTATCAACTGTTTAAAACAACAATAACTATGTGTTGTAGGTATTAAAACAAATATATATGTAAACTATGTGTTAACAATAGCATGAAGGGCAGGAGGAAGGTAAATAGATCTATACAATAAGGTTATTACACTGTCCATGAAATGGTAAAGCACTAAGTCAAGGTAGCCTGTGATACATAAAAAATCCATATTGTAACCCCTAGAGTACCACCTCAGACAAAGTAAACTTTTCCAGGATGAAGATAATATTGTCCACTTAAGTTGTATCAGGGTATGCATTTGTTGAAACTCACCACATGGAAAATTTTATTCATTTCATTGTGTGCAGAGTTTATCTCAAAAGAAAATAAAAGCATTTAACAATTAGTATAATTTAAGAGCCAATAGATGAACTAAGATGGAATAATAAAACTACTTTGATTAATCCAGGAAGCAGTCAGGAAGAGAGAAATAAAGAAACAACAAATAGGACAATTTAAAATACAAAGCTTTCAGGGCATGGGATTAAACCCATTCGTAACAGTAGTTACATTAAATGTAAATAGAATAAATGTTCCATTTAGAAAACAGAAATTATCAGGCGACACAGAAACAAGACAAAATAAGACCCATCTAAACGCTGTTTACAAAAGACACACTTTAGATTTTATTTATTTATTTGACAGAGAGAGAGATCACAAGTAGGTAGAGAGGCAGGCAGAGAGAGGGGGAAGCAGGCTCCCTGCCAAGCAAAGAGCCTGATGCAGAGCCTGATCCCAAGACCCGAGTTGAAGGTAGAGGTTTAACTCACTGAGCCACCCAGGTGCCCCTAAAAGACACACTTTAAATATAAGTGTACACATAGTTGAAAATAAAAGTACAGCAAATAATATAACATGCAAACATTAACCATAAGACTGCTGATGCAAATATCTTAGTATCAAACAAAGTAGACATAAATAAACAAAAAAGTCTCTGCCAAAATTGACCAACAAAAAGCAAAAAGGCTTTGAATAATGTAATGAGTGAAAATGGGGGCATAACTAGAGATACCCTAGATATTTTTTAAATAACGAGAGAATATTAGTAAAACTCCATGTCATAGTGGTAGGCCTATAGATCAACAGACTAGAACAGAGAGTCTAGAAATAGACCCATACATTCATGGTCAATTGATTATTGACGAGAGTGCCAGGAACCTTCAATGAGGAAAGAACAGTCCTTTCAAGAAATGGTGTTGGGATTCAATAATGGATAGCCAAATCAAAAGAATGAAGTTGGTCCTCTCCCTCATACCATATACAAAAATTAACCCAAAATGTGTAAAAGACCGAAATGTAAAAACAAAAACTATAAAACACAGTGAAGAAAACATAGGAATAAATCTTGACCTTGTGTTAGGCAAGGGTGTTTTCTAAATACACCACCATGAGCACAAACAAAAGAAAAAATAAATTGGAATTCATCAAAAGTATCACTTGTATGCTTCAAAGGATATTATCAAGAAAATGAAAAGACAAGCCACCACAATGGGAGAAATTGATTATAAATCATACATCTGAGAAGGGTCTAGTATCCAGAATACATAAAGAACACTTAAAACTCAACAATGAAAAGAGAAATAGGCAAATTTTAATATGGGCTAAGGATGTTAGCAGACGTATCTCCAAAGAGGATATTCAAAAAGGAGCAATAAGCACAAAAAAGATGCTCAAAACCAATGCAAATCCACACCTAGTGAGATACTACTTTGTAACGACTAGGATGGCGGTAATTAGAAAGACTGCCAATAACAAGTGTTGACAAGGACAAGGTGGTAAAAATGCTCCACTACACACACACACACACACACACACACACACACACTGCTGTGATGGGAATGTCCACAATGCAGCCACTTTGGGAAGCAATTCACTGTTCCTCAAAAAGTTAAAATATAGAGTTAGCATATGGTCCAACAATCCTATTAGTAGATGTATATCCAAAAGAATGAAAATTGTCTGTTTACACAAAAACTTGTTTGCAAATGTTCACAGCAGTGTTATCCATAATAACCAAATGCAGATCCGTCAACTTATAAATGAATAAACAAAACGCACTATATCCATACAATGGAATATCATTTGGCATTTAATGGAAGGGTTTTTTTTTTGTTGGTTTGTTGGTTTGTTTGTTTGTTTGTTTTTTACAGAGAGAGAGATCACAAGTGGGCAGAGAGGCAGGCAGAGAGAGGAGGAAGCAGGCTCCCTGCTGAGCAGGGAGCCCAATGTGGGGCTCTATTCCAGGACCCCGAGATCATGACCTGAGCCAAAGACAGAGGCTTTAACCCACTGAGCCACCCAGGCACTCCTTAATGGAAGTTTTGACACATGCTACAACATGAAAGAAGCTTGAAAACATTAAGTAAGAGAAGCCAGACACAAAAGGGAACATATGGTATGATTCCATCTTGTTCAGAACAGGTGCACCCATAGAGACAGAAAGCTGGGTGTTTGCCTGGGCTAGGGCTCAGGAGGAAGGGAGCGTGGCTGCTAATGGGGATGGAGTTCCTTTTGGGACACTGAAAATGCTCTGGGATTAGATAGTGGTGATGGTTGCATAACTTGATATTTTAAAGAACACAAATTTTTTAAAAGATGAATTTTATATTGCTTGAATTATATCTAAATAAAAAATTATGTCATTATACTTGAAAAATATGACAATGTAGATACATTCTTGGAAAAATACAACCTAATCAACCTTACTGAAGAAAAAATGGAAAGCCCAGATAGTCTGGTTATTCAAAAAAATTGAAGCAGTAGTTAAAATCTTAACCCAAAGAAAACACAAGTCCTAAATGGCTTTTGAAGTGGATTCTAAAGAACTTTCAATGAATTCTCTGAGAGAATAAAAATTCATTCTGTGAGGCTAGTATACCCACACAAAAACAGTCACAGTATGAAAAAGAAATATGAGAGGTTTATTTCACTCATAAATATAGGTGCAGAAATTCTAAATAAAATATCAACAAATCAAATCCAAGTCATAAAAATGATAATAAACCATGACCAAGATGGGTTTACCTAGCATTGCAGTAGTGCTTTAATGTTATTAAATAGATGTCCTCAACTTTTGTAAGTAAATGAGAAAAAAAATTTTTTTATACCACATCAATAGTGTAGTCAAATAATTTGATAAAATTCAATACCTGTTTGCGGAAACACAAAATGTCTTAATAAGCTATGACTTAAAGAGAACCTATTAAAGCTGATCAAAGTTATTCCTAAAAACACCTAAAAATCTTTCTAGGAGGATGGAGCAGAGGCATTGCCTCACGGAGGGCCTGCAGGGGCTCAGGCTTCAAGATCCCCAGGTGGGGGTTGCCGCTGAGTGTGGAAGAGACCCCCCAGCTTTTTCTAATCACTCTGTTTCGGCCTCAGTCCAGCAGCTGCCAGGGTCTGTGGAAACCAACCAGAACTTGCCATCAGGAAAACAAGAAGAGATCCCAGGAAATTAGCAAGGGAAAGAGAAAGGAGTATACCTTGACTACCTCTAAGAGAAAGCAGAGGGACTCTGAGATCACACAGCAAAAGCAGAAGGCAGCTGATGAGAAGTCTGTGCAGATAAGAGAAAAATGCTGAGTGTCTGGAAAGCCCAGCGCGGCTGGCAACTGGGTTTATCACAAGCTCTGTGATCGAGATTTTTGTCAAGGGAACAGTCATTGCATATGTTATAACAGATCCCTATACAACTATTTTAAACTTTACAGCTTGTGTTGGTGTGATGTTTCAGACCCGTTCTTCAAAAATAAAACACTAACCGTGCATTGAAAAAAATCATCCTAAATGAAGAAATGTGTAGTTACATACCTCTTAAAATTAGGAGTCCTCACCACTGCCATTTCACATCAACGTCCTACTGTATGATTTAGGTGACATAGACAAGATGTGCTCGCTTCGGCAGCACATATACTAAAATAGGTGACATAGACAAGAAATGAAATTAAAAGTGTAGAAATAGAAAGAAAAAACACTAAACTGATAATATTGGTAGATTATATGACAGTGTATACATAAAATCCAAACTAATCTAAATAGCTAGAAATAAGAGATTCCTAAATTTGATCATTTCACTGTGGTTGTGTAAGAGATTATCCTTGTTCTCAATAGATACATGATAAATTATTTAGAGGTGAAGTGTCACGATCTTTGTAATTCACTCGTGAATGATTTTGCAAAACTAGAATATGAGTAGTAAGTAATCCCTATTACATTACATATATATCCACACAGAGAGGGAGATAAAACAAATCTGGCAGATACTATCTATCAGTGAAATTAGGTGAAGGATAAATGGGAGTTCATTGTAACATTCTTGCCCATTTTCCATAGATTTCAGATTTTTGCAAACTAACAAGCTACAAGGTTTCCAAAAGTAACAGAAAAGTCTAGTAAGGGGGCGCCTGGGTGGCTCAGTGGGTTAAAGCCTCTGCCTTTGGGCTCAGGTCATGATTCCAGAGTCCTGGGATCAAGCCCTGCATTGGGCTCTCTGCTCAGCAGGGAGCCTGCTTCCCTTCTCTCTCTGTCTGCCTCTCTGCCTACTTGTGATCTCTGTCTGTCAAATAAATAAATAAAATCTTTAAAAAAAAAAAAAAGAAAAGTCTAGTAAGGTAATTGGATATAAGATTAATAATAAAAGTCAATTACATTTCTTCCCATTAGCAACAAATTAGGAACTAAGATTTTTTTTAAAGACTGCATTTTTTTTTAAAGATTTTATTTATTTATTTGACAGAGATCACAAGCAGGCAGAGAGGCAGGCAGAGAGAGAGAAGGGGAAGCAGGCTCCCTGCCGAGCAGAAAGCCCAATGTGGGGCTCAATCCAGGACCCTGAGATCGTGACCTGAGCCAAAGGCAGAGGCTTCAACCCACTGAGCCACCCAGGCACCCCAAGACTGCATTTTTAATCACAAAATTGTGTCATAAAACTATTGCAAAACTATAAACTACTTAAGAATAAACATAAGAACAAAAGAATGCAAGACCTATATAGGAAATTACAAAGGTTTTTGGAAAACATTTGGAAAAACCTAAATCAATGAAGAGACGACTAGCTAGGAAGAATTAGTATCTTAAAGAGATCATTCTCAGGGTGCCTGGGTGGTTCAGTCATTGAGTGTCTGCCTTTGCGCATCATGCTCCCTACTGGGCAGGAAGCCTGCTTCCCCTTCTCACTCCCCCTGCTTGTGTTCCCTCTCTCGCTGTGTCTGTGTCAAATAAATAAATAAAATCTTAAAAAAAAAAAAAAAAAGACAGAGAGGTCATTCTCCCGAAATTGATCTACAGAGGCAATATGAGATCAACACAATTACCATAAGGCTTTTTTAAATTTTGGTTTTTGTAGAATTTAACAAGATGGCATGTCATGTCAGTGGTGAAGGAGAGACTATTTAAGAAACAGAGCTTGTAAAATTAGTTACCAAAGCGGGGGGAATAAAATTGGTTTGTAAATTATCCATATTAAAAATCATCTTCACTTGGGTTGAGAACAAATGTAAAAAGCAAAACTTAAATCATTTTAAATTTTTTACGTAATATCTACACCCAACATGGAGTTTAAACCCATAACCCTGAGATCAAGAGTCACATGCTCTACCAAATGAGACATCCAGGCACCCCTCAAAAGCAAAACTTTTTTAAAAAAAGATTTAATTTATTTATTTATTTGTTTGTTTGTTTGAGAGAGAGACAGAAACAGCATAAGCAGTGGATCCTGACATGGCAGAGCTCGATCCCAGGACCCTGAGATTATGACCTGAGCTAAAGGAAGCTGCTTAACTGACTAAGACATCCAGGTGCCCTTAAAATTAAAACTTTAAATGTTTTTAGAAGACAATACTGTTGGGGGCACCTGGGTGGCTCAGTGGGTTAAAGCCTCTGCCTTCAGCTCAGTTCATGATCCCAGGGTGGTGGGATCGAGCCCCACATTGGGCTCTCTGCCTGGCAGGGAGCCAGCTTCCTCCTCTTTCTCTGCCTGCCTCTCTGCCTACTTGTGAT
>NC_081560.1:135829622-135842666 GCF_022355385.1 Mustela nigripes | reverse complement strand
CTCTCTCTGTCAAATAAATAAATAAAATCTTAAAAAAAAAAAAAAAAAGAAGACAATACTGTTGAAAATTCTTCTGACCTTGAGGGTAAAGAAAGATTGGTTAAGAAACAAAAAAAATGCTAACTTTTTTTTTTTAAGAGAAAGTGTGAGCTATCGAGGGTAGAAGCAGAGAGAGAGGGATAAGCAGAATTCCAGTCTGAGCACAGAGCCTGACATTGGGCTCAATCCCATACCCCTGAGATCATGACCGAAGATGAAATGAAGAGTCAGCTGTTTAACCAACTGAGCCAACACAGGTGCCCCCCAAATGCTAACTTTTTAAAAAAGATTAAGAATTTTGACAATATTAAGAACTGTGTTCATCAAAACCTTACAGAAAATGAAAAAAGTGAGAAGATATTGGTAATGCCTAAAACTGACAAAAGACTAGATCTATAATATATAAAGAACTCTTATAAATCAATAAGAAGGAACAAAGAGCCCAATTTAAAAATAGGCAAAAGCCATGACTAAAACATTTCATAGAAGAAGGAAAACATTTGGTCCATAAATATATGAAGAAATGTCGGATGTGAGGGCGATCTGGCTGCGACATCTGTCACCCCATTGATCGCCAGGGTTGATTCGGCTGATCTGGCTGGCTAGGCGGGTGTCCCCTTCCTCCCTCACCGCTCCATGTGCGTCCCTCCCGAAGCTGCGCGCTCGGTCGAAGAGGACGACCTTCCCCGATAGAGGAGAGGACCGTTCTTCGGTCAAGGGTATACGAGTAGCTGCGCTCCCCTGCTAGAACCTCCAAACAAGCTCTCAAGAAATGTTAAATATCTGGGAAATACAAATTAAAACAATTATATACCACTATACACCTATTAGAATGTCTAAAACTAAAAAGACCAACTAATCAATCAATCAATCCATCAATAAAAAGATCAACCAATCCAAGTTTTAGCAAATATGTGGAAAACTCAAATTCTCGTATACTACTGATGGGAGTATAAAATGGTTCAACTACTTTGGAAAATAGTTTGGCTTTTGTCTAAAAATTTAATTCAATGACCTAGCTATTCTACTCCGAGGTATTTACCCAGGAGAAATGAAAGTAGAGGTCCACACAAAGACTTGTATACAATGATCATAGCTGTCTTATTTGTAATAGCCCAAAACTGGAACCAACCCAAAAATCCATGAACAGATGAATGGATAAATGAACTGTGGTATATCCATACAATGGAATAGTCAGCAATCAAAGGAATGAAATCAATACTTGCATCCACATGAATGAGTCTCAAAATAAGTATACTGAGTGAAGAAAGCCAGATTTTAAAAGTATACCAACTATCTGCTTCATTCTAAAAAATGCAAATTAAATTATATAGAAACAGAGAGCCACTCAATAGTTAACTGAGTAAAAGGAAAGCGAAACTGGACAGAAAGGAGGAATTACAAAAGGTCACAAGGAGACTTTTGGTGGTGATAGATATGTTTATTATCTTGACTGTGGTAACGATGTCATTGCTTAAAATACGGGGAGTTTGCTGGATGTCAAGGGAAAAAGCTTGCTGTAACTTGACTGTAAGAGAACAGAATAATTCCTTTTAGAGAGAAAACCCCTCTTTTTATTCAAATACCTCAATGGGAACATTTTGGCTGGGAAAGGTGAGGTCCGTTGGGCTGGCATAGGGGTGGGTTAACGCTATAGAAGAATCATTAGCTCTATGAAACAAAATGGTAAGAATTTTTCATTTTATGGGAAGAGTCCAGAATTCTGAGAAGAGGAGGATAAGAAAAGGAAGCCTGAAGAGTATTTGGGGAGAAATCATAATCCATGCAACCAGCAAAGCCTGTGAGGAATGACAGTCTGTGAAAAATTCTCTGGGGTGGAGATAGTCATAGAATTTTGGTATCTGATACTCATATTTAAGTTGTTTCCTATTCTGTGAAGTGGTCCCCATTCCACAATCCCCAAGCCTCTAGCTCAGTCTGTTCCAGACATTGGCCTCGAGTTAATGGTGTTTGGGGAATCCAAGAAGAAGGGCCAGTTCCGTATATCAGACAAAACAGAGAGAGAGAGAGAGACAGAGAGAGAGAGGCAGGAGCTGCAGAAATTGTGACATCAACTGAGACGAGCGGAAGCAAACTGGAGGCAGGAATAAGAGGAGTAATTGGAAGATGTAAGCATTCCATTCGGGAATGTTGAAAAATGAGTGGAGACAGGCCTCCCTGCAGTATGTGGGGTAGAGAACTGAACCATTTCACCAGAGCACTAGAGGAAAGAATGACTCCAGACTGGCTGACGTTGTGAAAGGCCACTCTATACCATGCTGGCTGTCACAGAGGTAACTCAGCAGGAACTGGGCCACATACAGACAGTGCTGTAAATGCCACCCCCCACCTCGAATTGTCCTGTGCTGTCAATGCATTGCTGCTTTTTAGGTCAGTCCCCCAAACCATTCTGATTCCCTATATTATCAGTAACCTACCTTGCTCTCTCTCTTTCTTATATATTAAAAAAGGAAAAAAAGGAAGAAGATTTTTAGCTTCATTTTCTCACCAGCATCATTCTTTCTCTGGCTGGACGAGAAAGGAATTCAACTCTTCTCCTCTAACTGACCCTCGTAGTTCACCCCAAAGATGAGCTACCAGATCCCTCTACCGTTCCTGACTTGGCCCAAGTCATCCTTGTACTCTCTGTAACGAAATATGGTTCACGAGGAGTTTCAACTGTGAAACAGTACAAGACTGTATATATCAAGACAGTGGAGGTAGAGGGAAGGGGTTGTGAGAAATGCATTTCTCCCAATTGCCATTCTTTACCGATCCGCATGTCTGGGCAATCAGCTCGGAAGGACCTTTAGGTTGATGTTCCAGGGAATCATACCAATAAGACAGGCCACCTAACAACAGCTACAGCTGTAACGCAACGACTTCACACGTGTACAAGTGGCTCACAGCCGATCCCCGTGTCCATGTATTTAGTTTGTGTGGTTAGCATAACCTTGTTAGATTGTTCTAGCATCCTCCATTCTTAGGGGAGGAAATTGCAGCTCAGAAAGGTTGAATAACATGCCTGATTCTTCTGAGTCCAAACCACACTGCCTCTGCCATCTAAGACGCCCTCCCTGATTGAGTGCCAGGTCTAATAGATCATTTCAATTGGGAATTATCAACCTAGGTCCCCGAGGGAGAGACCCCCAAAGTGGGGAGTCCCCGAGCTTCTTTGGGACTAATTTTCAATCACCGCTCATCGAAATTCATCATCCCTGTTCCATTTTGGATGTAGGTAACAAACCACAGAACTGGTAGCAGCACCTGGGACTTTGTCTCCGGGAGAAACCATGGCCATTTTCATATCTGCGCTGTTGTTGCAAGCGTCTCAAAACACTGTTTACTCTCATCAGGATTTCAGAATTCTGGTTGTTATCAGGTTCCTGCTAGATCTCATTACAGTGCATTAAAAAATAAGCCCATATGTTACTTTAATCACCACTTCAACCTAATAATTGTAATTCAATGCCACTGGCTTCCCTTGTACTCTCATGCATTTTAGGCATTTGAGAAGCATTATGTATTGAAGGTATTTATGTCTATCCTTCATTGCTAGCATGTGAATTCTAATAAAGCAGGAGTGCTGTCTTCTATTCCTCTGAGTCCTACGTGCCTAGAACAGGGCTTGGCATTCACTGGATGATCATTGATAGAAAATTTCACGTGTTATAAGGCTCAGGTCCCATTGGGAGAGGCTAAAGAATGAAGAGACTCAAGGGAGAGCCATCAATTTGTCCACACACTTGTTTGAGCATCCGTCACTCATCCATGTAGAGAATTATCTAATGGTTACTCAATGCCAGTCACTGTGGCAGGCTCCGGGGAAAAGAGGAAAGACGAGATCTAAGTCCTTACTCTCAAAGAGCCCACATTCCAGGTAATGGGAAGAAGCGTACACAAGATTGCTGAAGACAGACAAACGGGAATGAGGTCCCTTCTTCTGAAGAGTCAGAGTCATGGGGGAAAATCTAGTTCTTAAATCTATCAGTTCTTTTTAGCCAAAAGGTTACTGGGAGAAACTAACCACAGGGCAGAAATATAGACTAAGAAGCCCTTCCTAAGAGGAAAAGTCGGGTCCACATGAGGACACTTTACCTTGTTGGTGTGGCTGCTGGTCTTGCCTAGTAAACTTTGAGGAGAAGTTAGCCTTCCATTGCCCCTGGTGTTTCAGGGGCCAGCCTGTCCAAAGACAGCAAGATGGTTGTGTGCCCTCTCTGCAGTTCCGTCCGGATTCAAAGATCCTATGATGCTATCAATTAGTCAGAATGTGCAAGGTTGCCTAGATACCTTGGGGGCTCTTTTCCTGGTAATATCCCAGAGCTGGGTGAGCTCCTCAAACCTGCCAAACACGTGGCGAGGGGACTAGGTATGGGACAATGTGGTGGCCCGAGTGCCTGCCTCTCTGGACCAGATCACCCATCCAGGCGTGAGGGTGAAGGCAAAGACTCCCAGCAGAGGCAGGAGGAAAAGGGACTGGGGGCTGGACGTGTCTTCCCAAGGAAACAGAGAACCCGGGAGAGATAACAAGGACTACAAGGTTTGGGGTTGATGAAGACAAAATCTGGTAAGGTGGAACATTACCCCAAGGAGCGTAACTTCAAAATACAGAAAAATAAGTAAATCCATACAGCATCCCCAGAGGGGTATAATCTTAAAATACAAACCAAAAAAATTCATTTTGGTAAATCTAGGCCCTCCCCACAGCAGTATCTCTCTACACGTTTACTGGATATACGAAAAAAGAGTTCCTAGGGAACCTCAGCTCCCTCACGTGTCCCCAGCCCCAGCTGGCCTCTCTCTTACCCTCCTTCAGCCTCCTCCATCCTGTCTGTCTGAACATCCTGCTTCAACAAATGGTGACAATTACCACCAGGAATTAAGTACATAAATCAAAATAAAACCGACCTGGATTTTATTTTGATCTGGGATATTATTCTCTTCAGTCTGTGGCCCATGATAATGGCCTCCACTCTTTCTAAAGAAAATTTCTTGGAACAGTTCATTTTTCAACCATGTCTCCATCTAGTAAGCATTTAGTAAGAACATCATCATCCTGGGTTCACTGGAGCAATACAATAATGTATGTAACAAAAAAATCTTTCAATCTAGGGGCCAGATGAGAAACACATGCAGGAAATCTGGTAATGAGGTAGGAAGTCACAGGTGGTTCAGATGAGGGGGGGGCATTAAGAAAAAGTGAGGATATCCAGCAGGGAAATGGGTAAGGACAGGCCAAGTCTGATTAGTTCTGGAAGGGAGAATGCAGTCTAACAGGGCAGGTGGGGAGGGCTGAGTTCCAGGAAGGTAGAAGTCAGCTTGGAACTCCAAAGGCCCTCCGGTCAACTTTAGCTGTTCAAAGGCAAGGGCTGTAGGATCACATGGTAAATGCCCCAGTTATGAAAAGTACTTGTTCAAATGAGATTTGGATAAATGGTTGAAGTATGACAAAAGATACTCTGTATATTTCTCCCTGTTGGGAAGAAGTTTGGGTGAGAGAGATGCTCTCAGAAACGTCAGTGTCCTTATTCCACAAGCAGGGCATGAAGTTAGCGAGCGAGCCTCCCCAATGAAATACTGATACCTCATGCAAAGATTCTTAGGAAATCAAATATTTTTTATTCATTTACTGGATTTCATATACCTAACAGTCCTGAAAACAACTACCCACAGTAGCAACACAAACCACATGTAAAATGAAAACAGGTGCCCCAAATGGCACCCCTCCCCGTCACACACACAACATTGAGAAACAAAATCCTACAGGTGCTGCTATAACTCACTTTAAGCATGAAAAGATTCCTGCAGGGTTGCCTGGTAACCAACCCTTCTTCATCCTGGGGCTGATACTCCCAGGTCTTTATTCGCTTTCCCTTGTCAGCATGATGAGTTAAGAACAAGTCAGATTAGATTTCCAGTTTATTACATGAATCCCTATCCTTCTCAAAGGGGTATCTGTGAGTGAGGACCCAATCTACTGCAAGCAATGGCTGAAGCATCCCAGTGGAGAGCTCAGCCAGCCAGGCCACGGGGGCAGACTGTGGACATGTTTCTAAGTCCAAAAGCCACGGGACCCAAAGCCATAGAGAACTAGCAGCTCAGGCCTCAACTGAAAAAATTGCTAAAAGGGGATTATTTCAGGCCCAAATGCTTTGATTTTACAAATTGGCCCATTTTGGGTCAAATATGCCAATCAGAAATGTCATTGAATGCCCCTGAAAACAGAACCAAGTAACAAAATGCTAGAAGTACCCAAGAACCCAGGGTTCTCTTTTGGCCACCCAGAATGTGAAGTCCGCTAGAAGCTTGCCTGTTGGTCCCAGACCCCAACTCATCTGCCGGAGGAAAGGCTGGCCAGTATCCAAGGCACATCGGGCCCAAGCCCCAAGGAGTTCCTACTTCTCCTTCTGGGCCTGCTGCAACCTCTTGGCCACAGCAGTGATCAGAGCGGCTCCCTTTCCACTCCCATCTTCTGACAGTATGAGCGTCACGTCACATCGAGGAGCCAGTTCCTTCACAGTTTCCTGCAAGATCCGAGAAAAGCTATGAAAGAGAGAAAGAGAAACATCATCAGCACTTACATACATGACCAACATATTTATGAATAATTCCAAACTAGTTTGTTCCTTCCAGATTGCTTCTACAGGCTTCCCATACCACTTGATGAAGAGCTGTTTTAATTGTACCTTTTATTGAGCAACTACTAAAGCCAGAGACTATTATCGGTGTTTCACATATAGAATATACATACAAAGTGTAATAAATAACAGTTTAAAAGCAATTATTATGGGGTGCCTGGGTGGCTCAGGTGAAGCATCTGACTTTTGATTTTAGCTCAGGCCATGGTCTCATGGTCGTGAGATCGAGCCTTCCATCAGGCTCTACGCTCAGCAGAGTCTGCTTGTCCTTCTCCCTCCCCCTTGGCTCCTCTCCCTGCTCTCTCTCTCTCTCAAATAAATAAACAAGTAAACAAATAAACAAACAAATAAATAAATAAAAATTTAAAAAAGAAAAAAGGTATGATCATGTGGTTTTTGTCCTTTGGTCCAGTTTTGGTTTAAGAGAGAGGCTTGTTGGTACCACATCAGAAATAAGTGATTCTTGTGGAACCAAAAGTAATGAAAATGTTCTTTAACTAATTTTCCTAGAATGAGAGTCTTTCAACTGCATATTCCATAGTATATATATCCCTTCATAAGCAATCCCAGCACCATGGACCAACTTAAATAAAGATGTTTATCCAGGGGTCTCATTTGAGAGGACAGGAAGTTCTGTTCCTATATCCATTTTTATTTCTATAATCCCACTTCTCTTATACCTAAAATCTCAACACTAAGGATCGACTCTCTTTTGATAAGATGGTCCATTTCCTTTAATTTTAAACTACAGATAAGCCTTAAAGCGTTAGGGTAGAGATGGGGGTGACAGAGGGAAAGCAGTGTGAAGGGCTGGTTACTGAGTCGTTCCAAAACCCTGCCTTCCAGCACATTGACCTTGGTGGTTAGATTGGCTATGGGATGTTTTCTAGTCAATCAGTTATGAATTAAGATTTTAAAAGTCCATATGATTCTAGGAAAGTAATTAACAGTTGATAGCAGACAGCACAGTAAATCAGAAAACCCCAGGTTTTTTAAAAAAAATTGATTTCCTTTGTCTTTTTCCCATTAATAGATCAAATGAGATGTCAACAAAATAATAATAAAAACAATAATAATAATAATAAAATAAGTGATTCTAAGGGGAAAAACAAGAAAAGATAGCAGTCCATTATTTCGGATAATGAGCCATCATCATTGGAAGAGCTAATGATCCAGAATTACGATAACAGTATGTTCGTGTATAGGTTTCAATATGATTGGAAATCTTTATAAAATTAATACTTTTTCTCTTCACCAAAACAATCTATTAAACATTAAAGAAAAATAATAGCTTTCAAAAAAAAATAACAGCTTTAATGACTGACATTTTTGTGATGTGCCATACACTCTACACACACTGTTTAACTTTGCCCTCATGACAACCTATGAGGTAGGTAAGATTTTTGTCATCGTTTTACAGATTAAGAACTGAGGCTCAGAGATGGTAAGAAACTGGGCCTAGGTCTCCCAGCTTCTAAGTGGTGGAGCCAGGATTCAAACTTACATTAATCCTTCTGTCCACTGGCTCTGAGCTAAGAAAATTATGACCTGTTCATACTTGACAAATGCTGTGTGCGGTGCAAAATACTCAGTTCTCATTGCTTCCCTGTGAGGTCTGGTGGGAGTAGTTAGAACTAGTCACATGCATTTGTGGAGCACTGGGACCTCAATCCTTATGCAGTCCTACAAGGTGGAGATTACGACTGCCTCGAGGAGCATGGGGTCCAGAGAGGACGGCGAATACTCCCACATCCTAACCACTGGGGGAGAGAGCCCTGCAGGCTCACACCTTGTCTGTTAGATAGAGTGGGGTCCATGCCCTCCCATCCCGGCCTCTCCAGCGCACTCACTGCGGGTGCAGCTTGTACAGGGTGCCGTCCACTCCCACGGTGATGTTCAAGTACTCTAGCCCCTGGTCTTCCCTCCTTTTCTCCACGATGGCAGCCAGGCCAGCACCGTAGAGCTGGGCCGCCCTCCGGGACACGGCTCCGCACACCTCTTTCACCACGATGCTGTCCTCACATGTGCTGTCCAGGCCCAGCTGCTGCAGAATCCTCCTGACCTGGAGGAGGGCCAGCCGATCGCTGCGGGCAAGCAGAGCGGGACGTCAGGACCTGCTTCCCAGAGCCCTCAAACCTGCTCCACATGATTCACAACTCTGCAGCCTCCAATGCCCCAGGAGGAAGGAGGGAAAAATGATCCAAGCAATGGCTGAGTTAGCGCAGAATGCGCTAACCCAGAAGCTGGGACTCAAGGAAGCCTGCAATCTGCCTCCCCAAGCCCTCGGAAGTCCCACCACCTTCCAGAAATAATGTGTGGGCACCTCTTGTGTTAGGCATGTTCAAATCTATTATCTCACTAGAAGTTCTTATTAGATTCAGCAACTAACACATCTGGTGTGCGTTTTCCGAAGAGGAATCTGAGGTTCACGGTGCTAGAGACATCCACAGAGAGTCGAGAGCAGGGATTCAAGCACCCGCCTTCTCACACCCAGTCTAACCTCTCCCACTAAGCATGGGAGCTCCCGCTACTTGGGCCCTGTTCAACTGGAGGCCAATTTTCCTTCCCCTTAACTTTTTCTAATTTTCTGTTTTTTCTTCCCAACTAGACTACGTGCTCTATGAGGGTAAGACTGTATTCTGTTCTCAATAGAAACCAGCATAGGGCTGTGTACATTCAATGGGGAAGTGAATAAATTAATAAACAATGTAAAATCAGCACCTTAGTGAACAGGAACCCACCCACCGGACCATAAGCACAGAAGCACCTGCTCTGGGGACAGGCTGGCCTCAAGTCTAGACCCTGATTATCTCCCAGGGAACTTAAGGAGCTCTGACTTCCAAGCTACACAATGTAAAATTATAGCCTTGACTGTCTCAGGGAATATGTAGGGAAGACTGTTATCAAGGGAGAAAAATTGAGAAATAACCCTTCTGGCCATAGAGCGGATTCAATAGGTAAATGGTGGTGTAGTCAGATAATAGAATCCTTTGTAGATCCCAATGATGAGCTTGCATAAGAATGTTTAATGCAAATGTTCACAACATATTAAGTGAAAAAAATAGATGGTAAAATGCTATGTACCATATGATCTTGATTTGGTTTTGTTTTTGAATATTTGTCTTTGCTCAGGAAAAAAAAAAGGGCAGAAGGAAATCTATTTAGATGCTAGTATGATTATAGTAGTTCTTTCTTCCTTTTGCTTTTTTTTTTTTTTTTTTTTTTTTTAAATTTAAGTAATCTCTACACCCAGGGAACCTGGGTGGCTCAGTCAGTTAAGTGTCTCCTTCAGCTCAGGTCATGATCTCAGGGTTCTGAGATAGAGCCCTACATTGGGCTCCCTGGTCAGTGGGGAGTCTGCCTCTCCCTCTCTCTGTTCATGCTCTGTCTCTCTTTCTCTTTCTCTTTCTCTCTCAAATAAATAAATAAAATCTTTTTTAAAAAAAAGTAATGTCTATCTATACCCAACATTGGGAATTGAATTCACAACCACTAGACCAAGAGTCACATGCTCTTCCGACTGAGCCCAGCCAGGTGCCCCTTCCTTTTGCTTATGAATGAGTAATATTTGTATAGGATGAAAAAAAGTGGATTTTTTTTCAGTATATAAAATAACAAAACCTGAAATTCTTTCCACAGTTTGGCCATCACAGTTAACCCAGCTCACCTAGTTCACCTAGCCCATTAGTTTACCTAGCTCACCTAGTTCACCTAGCCCATCACAGTTTACCTAGTTTACCTAGCTCACCTAGCCCATCACAGTTTACCTAGTACTTTCATGTACATTCCCCTACTTGATTGGGTCGATCATTGGGGTTAAGCAGTAGAGCATTTATCCTCTATAATGAAAGAAATTGTCATCCAGAGAGGTAAAGCGACTTGCCCCAGCTCACACAGCACAAGCAATCTTAAACTCAGTCTCGGAGGTAAGCCCAGGATTCCCCCCAAGGTCCCTGGTACATCCATTGGACAATGTGCTTTGAAATGGGTCACAGTGCACATAGCACCTCCCATTCCCAACTGGCACGACATTGGATATGATTTTTATTCCATGAAGTTTAAAAATACATAAAATACCTAGAAACTGGAAATCATAGCATCCAAAGCAGACGCCTTTGGTGTGCCAGAAGCAAATATTCCTAGAGGCATATAGGTCCTGCTAACTTACCCTGGTCCAGGGACATCTTCCTTTGTACTCAGGCAAAAAAAAAAAAAGGCAAAGATAGTCCATCTGCTTATCTCTTGCACAGAAGGAAGAAACCATTTGCCCCCCCGCAGCAAAAGAAGATCCTCTGATCATCAAAGGTGATGACTTTTAACTTTGAATCTAATGGGTTGAAGCCAGACCAAAAAAATTCATAAATAAAAGGATGCTGGGTATCTGCTGATCAACATTTCTGAAAACACAAAATTGCTGCTGCTGTTACTGATTCTACCTCCATCTCCTTAGACAGCAAGATCTGCTCTGCAGATTTCTCTCATTAAGTACACTGCTTTCACTTCTAAGGAGTTTTCCTTGTCTCCCAAAGTGGTATTTGGCTTGCTGGCATCTGGCCATAAAGACCAGTAAAATTAACTGAATGAATGCAAATTGACAGAAATTCCAAATACAAAATCTCTAATAAGAACCAGTGCTGGTAGGAAAAGCAGCGAAACCAACACATTTGTACATCACTGGTGGTAGTGGAAACCAGAACTATCTTTTAAAAAGTGTGTCCATAGGGAAATGCTTCTTTTAACCAAATGCTTCTACTCCTAAGGAAATAATTTGTGAGATGCAAATGATAACACAAGAAGAATAATTATGGTATTTCTCAGAATTGCAGAAATCCATAAATTATAAGCTAGACATCTTATATTAAAGGGAAAGTTTAGTAAATTACAGTACAGCAATATCATGTAACATCACGCAGCTATTTAAAATGATAATTATACCAAAGAATTGAGAGGAGGAAGTTTCTCTTTCTAGAAGTATTCCAGCTAGAAAATGCCGGACTATTAGCATTAACTTACCATCATTTTACAATCACAGATCTAGGCAATGAGCATCAATGACTGCTAACAACATAAAAGAGACAGAGACAGAAAATTCAATGCCACCTATGACATATTCTTGTCCAAACTTCAACACTGAATCTAACCAGGCATCTCGATCTTCTTGTGAGTTTCCAAGAAATACAAGGGAGAGAAAAATGCTAAAAGTGAAATCAGCAAAATCTAGAACACAGGAAACTTCTAGGATACAGTTTCCTCATCAAATGTACTCCAAGGGGAAACAAAAGGAGAAATCTATACATTAAAAGAGATTTTTAAAAGACATATCAACCAGCTGCACCGTATGAACTTTGGATATGGACGCAAACAAATGAACTGTAAAAACATTATTTTTAGGCAATCTGGAAAATAGAAACACTGGCAGGATATTAATTAATTAATCCAGCTTGGGGGTGGGAAAAGCAAGAGTATATTAATGGACTGAGTCTGGCTGTGAGTTGATCAGGTGGTGATGCAAACATTAGAATCATTTTACCATTCCCTCACTCTTATATATGTTATAATTTTTCATAATAAAAAATAAAATAGAAAACCAGAATTATAATGGAAAATTGTCATGTACAAACACTAAGTAAATAATATATAGAATGATATGTGTGCTATGATTGTAATTACTAAAATATGTTTACACACATTGAAAAACTTGGAAGGGAATATGCAAAAATCAAAACAGTTATAGTTAGTCGCAAGCACCTGGGTGATTTTTTAAAAGTTTTTTTTTTTCATATTATGGACACATCACCTTTTCAGAAACAAAAAAGGATCAGTTTTTTCAGCCTAAGCTAACCCCTATGTTATCAGTTTGGTAAGCTCAGGGCCTTGGCATGCGACGGGCGCTTTGACTGTGTGCTATGATTCTTCATGCTGCTAGAGAGACAGAGCAGCTCCAGAAAGAAACCTTTTGCCCAGCCAGGCCCTTCATGTCTTTATTTTTAAATCTCAAGTCTGCTGGACCCCAGCCTGACAGCAGCACATTCCAGTGAGGGCCTCTCACACGAGCACATGAACTTGATCCCACATTACCTTTCGATCTGAGACAGGAACTTGGTTTCAAAGATGCCCCTGGTTCGGAGACGCTCTGAAATCTGCCCACGGAAGAGGAGACCCTGCTTGGTCAGGTCAATCAGGATCTGCCGCACAATCTCCCCCAGGTACATTCCACTTGTCATTTTCTCATATCTGTTTGGAGAATAGGGATAAGCAGGAAAGTATGAGCAGGAAAATCAGCCCTGGTGAGTGATTCACGAAAGGACCATGGGTCTGGGTATGGAAGGTAGACCACTGGCATCCAACAGCCGCCTGGTTTGGGATA
>NC_081560.1:135764179-135829612 GCF_022355385.1 Mustela nigripes | reverse complement strand
GTACAGAGTGGGCAGTAGGCCCAGAGAAGGGCAATGCAGAAGTCTGCACGATGTGAGACAGCCAGTCTTTGGAGCCCTGTGGACCGGGAGGAAGGCAGGTCCCCGCACTGCCCCATGCTGGGCACAGGAGCAAGTACTGTGAGCCATCATCTGTAAAACCTGGTTTGGGATGGTACAGAGTGGGCAGTAGGCCCAGAGAAGGGCAATGCAGAAGTCTGCACGATGTGAGACAGCCAGTCTTTGGAGCCCTGTGGACCGGGAGGAAGGCAGGTCCCCACACTGCCCCATGCTGGGCACAGGAGCAAGTACTGTGAGCCATCATCTGTAAAACAGACAGCAAAAGCCTGATCCTGCAAGAGTGTTGGGAGGCCAGCATCTGGTCCACAGCGGGCACTGAGTGAGTTCCTTTCCAGGTCCCAGAGCCAGTTCTCCCTGGCTTTGTGTTATGAATCTGGTTTACTAGATCCCCTTCGGCTTTGCATTTGAAGAAATCTGTTCCATTAGAGATTCTGCTCTGTGAAATACTATACTTAAACTCCACACACCAGGAGATCTTGAACATGTTGGAAGGGAGCCAAACCCCCCTTTTAAACCAGGCTGTGAGCTCCCTGAGGGAAGAAACAAGAGGAGAAGGGACTTTGTAACCAGCAGGCCCTGACCAGGCACTGACCAGGCACTGCGCACAGGCTGGTGAGACAGTGTCACTAACAGTGATGAGGTGCTGGGCTGCCTAGGTGGCTCAGCCGGTTAAGCGTCTCCCTTTGGTTCAGGTCATGATCCCAGGGTCCTGGGATTGAGTCCCACATTGGGCTCCTTGCTCAGCAAGAAGCCTGCTTCCCTCTCCGACTGCTGTTCCCCCTTGTACTCTCTCTCTCTCTCTTTCTGACAAATAAATAAATAAAATCTTAAAAAAAGAAGAAGGCGGCACTTGCCCCTTAAGAAGAGCCATGATACTCAAATGTCCCAAGTTGGGATTCAGAGATAAGGTCCCTTCTTTTTGGAGCAAGCCCTGGTTCAGCTGAGCTCCCCACAGCTCATCTTCCTCCTAGCTACAAAGACTAGTGCTAAAGGAAGGCCAAGGATGATTAAGGCTAGCGCTGGCCTTCCCCAGGTATCTCCTTGTATGGATACTTGGTTCTTGGTTCCACAGCTACAAGGTATCTGTGGCCCACATATCCCATTACATTTCCTATCTGTTCAACTTCCCCACTGGGATATCATCATCATGATAAATCTATATTTTCATCTTATTTTATATACTAAGACACTGAGCTTCATTATGACAAAGACCATATGGCCTCATAGTAAAACATTTACAATCTGGTCCTTTACAGAAAAAGTTTGCCAACACCTGCTGTCATGGAAGGGCCTGAGTTAATTATCAATTCCTAGCACGTTTCTTCTACCCCTACCTGCCTCTTTCTCTTTTCCTTGAGAAGCTAGACGAGAACACAAGCAAAAATGTACTCATTTTTTTTTAAAAGAATCATTTGTTGGTTTCCCTATTTTTGGTACGGCTAGTAATGGGAATCTCTCTCCCCAGTGACTGTGGCCCCTGGTGGGACATGACATCATGACTGAGAACCAGTGCTCCCATCTGCCACCCGCTGTCACTTCTCTACCCCCAGAACAACAGAGGTCACCAACCTGGTAGCAGCCCTTGAAAGGCTGAGGATGTTGACCTCTAGGATGTCCTAGAAGCCCACCCTGAGCAGGCCCACTGAATCAGCATGCCCCTGCCCTGTAACATTTGGCCCACAGTGAGTAAACTTGGTGACTGTGTTTAAATCACTTCCAAAGACACCCTAGACCTTATGGTACCTTATGGTAATTAGAAAAAGTCACCCCTTCTTTCTACTCCTTGGAAACTTGTCCTGTATTTTGCTTTTGTTCCAATAAGACACATCACTGACCTCTGATGGGGACGTATAATTAAAATACAATGCTATAGCGGCTACGATATGAATGTAGTACCCCTCCCTCGGTCTGATAAAGTCATACAGTGCACACCCTGCTTACATATACACACTGGCCCTCCTCACCTCTGTTTGCCAGGGTTCAAGGACCCCTCATCCACCTCCTTGTCATACTGGGTCCGGATGTCATCTAAGCAGCCATTATCTCCAAATCCCCCCCATTCTGTGTTAATGCACATCTTCCCTTCGTCCCCCTCCAGCAGTTCGATGTTCCTCATCTCCTCCATGTAACACATGTTGCTGCCTGTTCCTGAAAGGAATCATGAAGGGACTTTAGTCGCAAGAGACATCCCCAGGCCCTAAAGAGGCAGAGGAGGGCAGTAGAGAGGAATTTAGGCTTGGAGTCAGATACGACTGGGTGTGAATTCCAGCTTTACCCTCACAGCACAGGGATTACAGGCAAGAATCTCATCTTTCAGAGGTCCATCTTCTTCATCTATAAAAAGGAAGTAATCCCTGCCTTATAGGGTTGTTCTAAAGAAAACAACAAGATGCTTCCTCCACACAGTATGTGGTACAAGAGAGGACACCATCCTCCCCCTCCTCCTCACCATTGCATCGGATCATCTCTTTCCTATCCTCACCATTACTGTGAAGCTACAGGCACCCAAAATGGGCTCCCAAGTAGTTATACTTAGCAGCCAGAGCTAGAAGGGACCATGAGGAATTATCTAGTCTTGGAGATATAAACATTGGTGTCTGTGGCCACCTTCTCTCTCCTTTGCCCCTGACCTGATCTCAGAACTATTCTCAGTGCAACAGTCCAGGCAACTATTATGTTCAATCAAACAAGTCTCACCCCATTGCCCTCGTAATTCTAGCCTGACCCCTACCACAGATGAAGAAACTCAAGTCCAGGAAGAGTGAGTAACCTGTCCATCATCACCAAGTGGATAAGAGTTCCAGTGAGATGAAACCTCTTAGCTGGCCTTGGAAGCATCTCACTATATCCCCATCTCCTTGTTCTACCCACTGCTCCCCTTCAGGAAGCCCAGACAGACAACTGGAACAAATTTCCCTGATTCTTTCATGACTAACCTGTGCCTGTCAGTTGCAATGCTCATCGCCTCTGTCTTTACCAGTTCAAACCTTACCCATCTCCTTGCCAATTAGAAAGTCAGACCTCTGAAATCCATCCTTGCCCTTAATCACTGCCAGAATTCTCTCAAAGTCCCCTCAAATGCCTCTATCACATGTCAGGCCACCCCCTTCCCTTCTAGGTTTCTTTCCAGCTCTTCCCCGTCCTCATGCCCACAGCCAGAAGAGGTCAGCTAACAGAGGAAATGTACATCAGAGCTGCATGGAAATCAGCCCCAAGCCAAGAGCGGTCTCTTTCTACTCCAGATAATCTGCCCCCAACCCCTAATTTGAAAATCTCGTCTTTCTGTGTCATTCTCCTTCCTCAACAAAAGGACAATGTTGGCTTAGGGCTCTTAAGGAGAAAGATACTAAGTAAAGTCTTAGAAATTAGGAAACCTGGACTGCTGATCTTAACTTCATCTCTGCCACGGACAAAGCTGGCTTTAGAGCATCTGTGTAATGGAACAATGTTCCATCCACGCCAGCCCCACCCCTGGCCCAGCCTCACACCATGTAAAAAGGAAACCACCAGAAGATCAGACATGAGTAATCTAATGGGACATGCCTGACCACTTACCTGCAATCAGGCCAATCTCACAATTAGGATCTTCATGGCCGCAGGTCATCATGGTCCCCACTGTGTCATTCACAACTGCAACTATGTCCAGGTCGAACTCCTGCAAAGGAAGCAGCCATACTGTAAAGTTGGGTGTGCACACCAGGTAGTCTCAGGAGGGGTGTATCAGCCCAAGGGGGGCACAGGGTGGCAGAGCAAAGGGGCCTGGGAAAAGGCGCAAGGTCAGGCATGAGCCTCAACACTGTAACATACATTTCTCCTCTTGATGGCTTCCCTGAGCATGTCCACCATGTCTTCCCCTTCACAGTCAGTGGCCTTGAAGCCTTTGGTCCACTCAATGAGTGTTGCCTGAAGGAGAGGAGGAGAAATTCATTTGAGCAACCGTTTGCTGGGACCACTACCCAACCTCAGCATCAGAAAGATGCAAAGTGCTGTGGTCGGCTGCTTGTCACTAGGCCTGGGTCATCGTGATTCCATGTTTAATTCAGTCAAGGACAGATGAAGATGTGATTAAAGTTAAAAGCTACAACATATCCATCAAAGCATGGTTCCACAGTGAAAAACTAGAGGCAGCCTATCGTTCTAATGATAGAGATCTATTATCTTATGCATGAATATAGAAAATATTAAGCAGTCATAAAAAATCAGGCTGTCAGAGAACAGTGAACGTTAGAGAAAGATGGTCACCACACACTGTAAAGTGAACACACACTAAACAAATACAGATATTATTCTTTTAAAAACCACACAGACACATGCATGCATGCACACACACACATTCATATCTAGAAAAAGGTATGCAACAATGCCTATCCCAGGAAGTTGACAAGGGTTCTCTCTGGGTTCAAGATTATGGGTGCCTTTTAGTCTTTCCTTTTTGGGTGTCCATATTTTCTAGTTTTCCCAAAGTTCGCTTGTATAATTTTTACAATATTGAGAAAAAGTATTTTTCATTTTTAAAAGATTTACTGTATTTATTCACGAGAGACAGAGAGAGAGAGGCAAATGGAGAAGCAGGCTCCCTGCTGAGCAGAGAGCCCGATGCAGGACTCGATCCCAGGACCCTGGGATCATAACCTGAGCCGAAGGCAGATCTGAGCCACCCAGGCACCCTATTTTTCATTTTTTAAGAGAAAGCCCAAGTTTACACTCCTAGCCAGAGGTGGAGTTAGTCTAGCCTCAGACTCTGCAGCCTGAGCTGGAGGTGGGGTGAGGGCACGTCTAGCTGGGGTGTCTAGGCCAAGAGAGCTGCTGGGGTGGGAGCAGGAGTGAACAGCTCTGACGGCAGTGCCCTCACCCCCATGGGCTAGATGGCCATCTCACCCTGGGCCTCTTAGCCCTGGTCTCCCTCCTTCTCTCCAAGTCCTTGGGGAGTTCGGCTCCCTTGTCCCTTCACTGATGGATGTATGCAGAACACCAGAGATTCAACACCCACAGTTGAAAATGTTGCTGTTACACAAAAAATAATATATTTTTAAAAGTCTTTCTTTTTTTCTCCCTAGCCATCAGTGGCTTTGCTCCCAGCTGTCCATCTGTCTACCCCTCCCTCTTAACAGAGTATCCATGAACCTGTCAGAACTCCTGGAAGAGGCCTCGAGACCCAGTATCCTGGGTCAGGAAGAGCTGCTGTGCCTGGGAGTTCATTGATCATTCAGGACTGTGGACAGCTGCACACAGCTGTCTTAATGGTATATTAATTTTTAATGGCAGCAGTCATACAGTAATATGTTGCCCTTGTAAAAAATTAAAGTGTTACTGGTAAGGACAAAGTCCCCTTTAACTGCCCATCCCCCCAGTCTGAGAGGTAACCTCTACTCTCAGGCTGATAGGACTCCCTCCAGACCTCTTTCTCTCCGTTTACGTTATTTTAAAATAAATTCACACTGTGTGTGGACTAGTGGAAATTGGTTTTCTTACTTAATAATGTGTCTTCTAGACCTTTCCAGGTCAGTTCATGTGGATCTGCCCCATGTCTTCCCCGAGCAGAATATTCCTCAAATATAATTGCGTAGAAATAAAGAATACTTGTGAAATAAGTACTATTTTTATCTCCAGTTTTTAAATGAGGAAACCAAGGTCCGGAGAGGTTAAACAATTTTCCCAGGGTCATTCAGTCAGTAAGTGGAGAAGCCAAGATTCAGCTTCCAGACCCACGCTCTCGCTCTGTTCCTCCCAGTCCAGTGGGTAGCATCCGCGAAGCACTTAGAACCGTGTCCGGCACTGAGCACCACTACGTGTGTGCCTGGTAAATGCAGATCAAGGAAGTAATTCCTTCTGATGGCTCTGCCAGTGTCTTCAGTCACCCTCTGCTGCCATGGGAGCGATTTCTCATGTTTCATTATTAAAAGGGGTGCTGTAGTGAACATCCTTGATCACTCCTTCTTGGCACATGTTTGAAAAATGGAATCTTGAGAAATGGATATTCTGGCTCTTAGCCTTCTGGCATTTTTAATTTTAAGAGAGCTAGGTGTGTGACCAGATATTTCAGCCTTTTAAACCCCTGTCTCCCCATTCTCTGATTTAATTAGGGCAGGAAGGAGCTGCTGGCATGGGTGTTTCCATGGTGTTCTCAGAGCCCTGAAGAGATCTGTTCCCGTTCTGATTTTTTACCAACCCATCAGACAAGACCAGTGTGGCTCAAGCTTCTCATATTCAAAATGCGATGGGATAGAGAAGAGAGTGGAATGCGTACAACAAGGACATTATTTCTTGACTTGCAGATTTTAATTATATATATAGGTGTATTGTGTATTACAGCCAAGATGGTTTCAGGACATTGGTTTTGGGTGCTGGTCTCCCCCAGAGGCAAAATGCAAGAGCCTGGGCTCTTACACCAGTGTCCTGGATTGGAACCTTCCACCACAGTTTATAGATGTGGCAACTTGGACAACTGACTTAACCTCTCTGAGCCCCTGTTTTACTTTCCCACAACACAGTGATTAAAAATAGTGTGTATAGGGGCGCCTGGGTGGCTCAGTGGGTTAAAGCCTCTGCCTTCAGCTCAGGTCATGATCCCAGGGTTCTGGGATCGAGCCCCACATCGGGTTCTCTGCTCAGCAGGGAGCCTGCTTCCTCCTCTCTCTCTCTCTGCCTGCCTCTCTGCCTACTTGCGATCTCTATCTGTCAAATAAATAAACAAAATCTTTAAAAAAAACTAGTGTGTATAAATGTAGTGATCCAAAGGGGCACGTGCACCCAAATGTTTATAGCAGCAATGTCCACAATAGACAAACTATGGAAAGAGCCTAGATGCCCAACAACAGATGAATGGATAAAGAAGATGTGGGGCAGGAGGCCATGGGGGTAGGGAGGGAAAAATGAAACAAGATGGGACTGGGGAGGGAGACAAACCATAAGAGACTCTTAACCTCAGGAAACAAACAGAGTTGCTGGGGGGTGGGGAGTAGGAGGGATGGGGTGGCTGATTCTGGACATTGGGGAGAGTATGTGCTTGGTGAGTGCTGTGAATTGTGTAAGAATGATGAATCACAGACCTGTACCCCTGAAGCAAGTAATACATTATATGTTAATTTTTTTAAGTAAAAAAAAAAAAATAGTGTATATACATACAAGGAACTATTTCCTAAAGGTGAAAATAGAACATAAGAAATGGAAAACATGACGGGGCGCCTGGGTGGCTCAGTGGTTTAAGCCTCTGCCTTCAGCTCAGGTCATGATCTCAGGGTCCTGGGATCGAGCCCCACATCGGGCTCTCTGCTCAGCGGGGAGCTTGTTTCTCCCTCTCTCTCTGCCTGCCTCTCTGCCTACTTGTGATCTCTCTCTATCAAATAAATAAATAAATATCTTTAAAAAAAAAAAAAGAAAGAAATGGAAAACATGAAATAGTTCAAAGGCTTGGTTACGTTTCCTCAGCCCCAGACCCTGTGAGAGTCTTCTCGGGGAGGAGGGAAGCGCGCCAGGCTGCCTCCAAGTCTGCAGGGCTGTCCCACCTTGTCGATGCTTGTCTGTCGGCAGGGAAAGGAGAACGTGAAGCCCAGAGGCAGCTGGGCTCCCTTGAGGCCCATGTAGTCCAGGAAATCGGCGATGCACTGCACAATGTGGTCAAACAGCTGTGGGGAGAAAGGGGCAGTCATTCCTGGCCAACAGCAACACAGGGCAGTGGGGCGGCAGGCCGGCATCCCGGCATCCCGGGGTGTGGAACTCCCCCAACCCGCCTATACCTCCTCGCCAGTGCCCTGCATGATCTCCAAGGGGATGGCAAAGATCTTGTTGTACATTCGCACCGACCTCCGTCCACTTCTGATCTTTACCAGGAGGACCCGGAAGTTGGTTCCCCCCAGATCCAGGGCCAGGAACTTTCCTTTCTCTGAGGGGGGAAAAAGTGGGCGCTGAGTTCCTCCAGCATGCACAGAGCAGGGGCTGGTGTGGAGGCACTGAGAGGAAGAGGAGCTGCCGACCCAGAGCCGACTCGGAGCCTTCTCCTTGGGGGCCCCCGAGCCAGAGGAGAGTGGCAGTCCCCCAGCGCAGCCTCCAGGCCCTGGAAAGCACTTTGAGCCTGTCCAAGGCCAGTCCGCTTTTCTTGTTACCTGGTAGAGGCTGCATATGATGCTTAAGCTTAAGGAGCCTCTGAAGGCGAATCCAAGTCAGGCTACACTGACCACAGTGAAATCTGGGGGATGTTTCCATCCTGTCTCTATGGCCTACAGGAGTTATTCCCCATGAGCATGAAAGAGTTCTTCCTGCCCCCTGCTTCTCCCACGTGTGGATTCCCACACCTGCTCCTGACCCACAAGAAGCCATGTCAAGGCCAGCCCCCCATTACCATCCAGGGCCACTCCAACAGTATCTATCTCTCATTTCTCTAACATGGTGGAGCATCAGAGCCTGTCCTATATGACCTTTCACCTTGCCCTCTGCCTCCCTCATTCTGTTCTGTCCTCACTGTTCATTCTGCTGGTTCCTGAATTTGCTAAAGACAGCACTCCCAGCCAGCCCTAAAGCCTTCTCCCGATTTTCTTCGTAGCCCCTGCTGCTACAGGGCCTCATATGGTGTTTGTCTATTGTCTGCAAGCCCAACAGAACGTAGGCTCCACAAGGGTAGGGACTGTGTTTCCTTCCCCGTGCTATCACCAGGCCTGGACCAGAGCCTGACATTTAGTAGGTGCTTAATGGAACTTTGACAAATGAAGGCAGGGGCACCTGGCTGGCTCAGTCGGTTAAGCATCTGCCTTCAGCTCAGCTCATGATCACAGAGTCCTGAGATCGAGCCCTGCGTCAGGCTCCCTGCTAGGCAGGGAGTCTGTCTCTCTCTGCTCCTCACCCCACTCTCATGCTCTCTCTCTCTCTCACTCTTTCTCAAATAAGTAAAATCTTTATTTAAAAATTATAATTAAAAAACGAAGGCAGAAGGATGAAAAGGACGAAAGAATAAACACTTGAACACTGTCTTTTATGCTCTTAGTTTCTTTCCCATGTAGACTCGAAGGATATTGGCTCTGGAAAGATCTCTGTTGCTGAGAGTCCCCAAGTGCAGCTGTGCGACCCTGAGGATGCCATCTGACCTCTCTGAGTCTCCGTTTTGGCAGCAATAAAATGGGAATCATTTTTTTCTTTGTGAAACATCCCAAGTGGTTCTGAGGATGAGATGAAATTAAAGATTCCAAAACAAAGTACAAGACCTAGAGCATTTTACAAAGGTCATTATTTCTAAGTGAGGCCCCTGAGGTTCAGAGAGGTGAAGTCAGTTGTCTCAAGAAGAGTCCACCTTGTGTCGTGGCTCCTCTTGGCTGAGCACAGAGAAGAATCAAGCGTCAGAAAAGTCAGGGGCAGAAAGCAATGAGAGCAGAGAGGAAGAGCCAAGCCCTGGGAGAGGAGAGGCAGGGTAGCAGGCAGGAGACAAGCCAGACAAGTCCAAGTGTCCAGATGGCAGCTCCGAGGGCAAAGCCTGGGCTTCCGTCGCCAGCAGCATGATGTACACGCCATGTTCTCAGCTACGCAGACACACGTGTGACCTCACTAGGGTATTTGTCCATTGCAAATGCCCAGGATCCACCAAGGCAAATAGAATCACTGTACTGACTTTCTACCCTACTCCCCCTCCCTCCATTACAGACATGAATACAAGGCTTTTAAAACTAAAATCCTGAGGTGCCTAGATGGCTCCATCAGTTAAGCATCTGCCTTTGGCTCAGGTCATGACCCCAGGGTCCTCGGATTGAGTCCTGAGTTGGGCTCCCTACTGAGTGCGTAGTCTGCTTCTCTCTCTCCCTCTCTCCTTCTCCCCTGCTCGTCCTCTCTCTTCCTCTCTCAAAGATATAAAATCTTTTTTAAAATTTTTTTTAAAAAATTAAAGCCTAACTGGATTTAAGGAGTTTGGGCGGGAGCTCTGATCGTGGCCCACCTGTGCCATCCGGCATCCCGCAGACATAGGTAGGCAGCATCTTGACGGTGGCCGTCAGGTGGGTGTCCTTTCTCAGCCCGTTCTCGAACTCTGTCCGCATCTTGCCCTGCACATCCTTGAGCTGCTCTGGAGTCAGCCGGAACAGAGCCAGCACATGGTCAATCTGCTTCCGTTGGGCCTGTACACGGGAGGCTACTGCGGTCACCATGGCAGCCCCCTTGGTGCTGCCGCTCTCCGACAAGAGGAAGCGGACGTCACAGTTCGGGACCAGTCTCCTTACCACCTTGTGCAGTCGCTTCGGGTATCTGAAGTCAGGGGCGACAGCAAAATGTGTAACAACCATAAAGGCCCAGGCCTGGCCAGTGGGGATAGACATAGGTGCGGAATGGGGGTCCTGAGCCGTCTTTCTGGGCTGGGCCCAACCCTTTAGTTACCGAATGATGGGGAGGCAAGGGGCTGACTGGGGGGAAGGGCTAGGGCAGCTAGGGTGGTGAAAGGGACTCTTGGAGCCTCAAAGAAGTGGTTAGTTTATTCATCACTAATATTTCAATAAGTAGGGCATGTCTGCACATACTGTATTAGCCGAGAATCATCTGCGTCCAAAGGGGAAGGGTCCTTTCCCCAGCTCTTTCCAGCATATACCTGCCTGACTCCCAAAACCACCTCTGTCAGCCAGAGGGGCTCTCCCACTCCCTCCTCCTGGGAAATTCTCATTTCCCTGCACTTTCCTACCGTATCCTTCCTGTGAACTTGGCAACCTCTGCCCTTCAGATCTTTCCCCATCTATAACTTGAGTGTATTTTATTTTCCAATCTCAGTAGGTATTCAATAGTAATAGATAGCTGGATGGATAGATGGACAGATGGATAAGTGTCTGGGTGAACGCCCTTCTAGTCAGATGTAGCAGAGCATTTCTTTAAGAACAATCCCCCCAAAATAACCTAGCTAGAGGCATACGGTCTCTCCTTCTCCTGGAAACTCAGTAGCAGGAGGAGGTGGTTGGCTCCAGCCCCACAGAAAAGCAGCACAGTTCGGAGAGCGTGCTGGGTCTCTGTTTGGGGGTGGAGGGAGTGGGGCGCAGGCAGTACTCACTGAGGGTGTATCTTGTAGAGTGTGCCGTCCACGCCCACCGTGGTCCGGAGCCTCACCAGCTTCTTGTTCTCCCGCAGGCGTGTCAGGATGGCGGCCAGGGTCGTGGCGCAGAGGTTGGCTGAGCGGAAGGAGACGATGGTGCAGACGTGCTGCACAGCGATGCAGTCGGCCTCCGAAGGCTCCAGGCCCAGATCTGTCAGGATCTCTCTGGTATTGGCAAGGCCTTCCTTATACCTGGCCAGGGGACGGCAATGAGAGGCCACAGTTCGCCATCCCATGGAAGTCCCCTAGAGAACCAGCTTTCCCGCCTCTCCAGATTGTGAAAACAAGCAAGCTGGCACATCGTGATATAATAATGAAAACCGTATCAACAATGATCATAGCGGCCACCGTTCACTGAGCTGTCACAATGTGCCGGGCACTCGTCTGAAGATCTGACAGGCGTAGAGTGGGGTACTTGTCCCCAGTCACAGAGCTAGGTAGTGCAAGGGTCAGGATTTGACCTGACTCTACTATTCTGCCTTCCACAGAAACTCAGTCTCTGCCATGCTCTGCACAAATGGATTCTAGGAGTCAGAGGCCACTTTGCAGAGCTCAGAATCTAAACTGATTGCAAAGCTCAGGCCAGTGCCAGGGTTTCTAAGCCTGCAGAACAGGACCCTGAGTGGACTGGAGGCAGTCGCCTTCACCAGCCATCTCCTCATTGCAGGGACCTCTGTGTGAGGCCTCAAGTCATCAAAGCCAAGGCCAGTCCCCAAAAGTACCAAGTACTTGTTATAGCAGGAGCTCTTAGACATGCATGGTCACTAATGGGCCAAAGGATGCCCAATATTATAAGCAAAATTGAGTACAAACATGCATTTTTGTGGTAAAGGGTCCAGAATTTGAATTAGATCCTCAAAGGGATCTGGGACCCCAAAAAAGTTTTAAGTCACCACTTCAGGTGGTGAAGGCAGGAGGAAGAAGGCAGCAAAATATAAGAAAGGCATAGGCCTCCAACCCCAGACTCCCTGGCCAATGAAACCAGCAAGAAGCCACATCCGAGTCTCAGCAGGCATTGCTAATGCACCCAAAGCTGGGCCCTGGTCTGAAGGTGTCCTGGTGAAGATCAGGATGGAGCTGGTCCCTTCCGCTGTGCCACTTCCATAAGCATACCACACCCTGGCTACCCACCCTCACCCACTGCAGATCCAAGGTGAAGGCACCCAGCCGGCAGCTTACTTCTCCATAGCAGCCACGTGCCGTGTTTCAATCTTGCCCTTTGTGTGGAGAGCAGAGGACTTCTTGCCACCAAACAGGAGACCTGCCTTGGCCATCTTCAGCAAGATGATCCTGACAAGTTCGCCCAGGTACAGGCCGCTGATCATCTTCTCAAACCTACGATTTGGTGAACAGATCAGTAATAGCTGTGGTTATGGGTGTGTAGCATCCTTTGCCCATGAGCCACGGCCGTGGTCAAGGGTCATGAGAAATGGAAGCACCACTCCATGGGTCAGGGGGCCTTAGGCCCCTTCACAGCCTCGGGTGCCTTTGGGAGCTCACTTGTCTCCTCTGGACTGCACTCCCCTAACCTATAAAAGGAGAGAACTGCACTAGAGGAGATCTATGATTCCTTCCTGCTCCTGAAGTGCTTGAATCCAAGAATCTTTATCACCCCTGGCCATGGGGATACCATTCTCATATGAGGCATAAGGAATCCCAACCTCAGGGATTTCAGGTGCCCCCCAGACCACCAACCATGGCAAATTTCAGATGCTTCCAATGCCTACGCCATACTTTGGGCCAAGAAAGAAAGATACTCTGTCTGGGAGATGGGCTTGAAAGGCTCTCCAATAGTGTGGATGGAATATCCCACTGGGCTGCCCACACCTTGATTCCGAATCTGCATCCGACAAGCAATGACTAACTGTTTCCCAGGCAAACAACTAAATTTAATTTTTATTCTCCCAACATAATAGGGCACAAAATCAAGGACAACCTGTTTTCTAATCAACTTTATCTATTTCATTAGAGAAAGTTGTAGAACATCGCAGAAACAGAAGACAATCAAAAGAAATCCAGGTTGGGTTTGGGGGAGTGAAATTTATTTTAGGTGAAATGCCGTAGAGTTGCTCATAGTATGTTCTTATAATAGTTTGTATTTCTTTGGTGTTAGTTGTGATCTCTCCTCTTTCATTCATGATTTTATTTATTTGGGTCCTTTCTCTTTTCTTTTTGATAAGTCAGGCCAGGGGTTTATCAATTTTATTAATTCTTTCAAGGAACCAGCTCCTACTTTCGTTGATTTGTTCTATTGTTTTTTTGGTTTCTATTTCATTGATTTCTGCTCTGATCTTTATGATTTCTCTTCTCCTGCTGGGCTTAGGGTTTCTTTCTTGTTCTTTCTCCAGCTCCTTTAGGTGTAGGGTTAGGTTGTGTACCTGAGACCTTTCTTGTTTCTTGAGAAAGGCTTGTACCGCTATATATTTTCCTCGCAGGACTGCCTTTGTTGTGTCCCACAGATTTTGAACCATTGTATTTTCATTATCATTTGTTTGCATGATTTTTTTCAATTCTTCTTAAATTTCCCGGTTGACCCATTCATTCTTTAGAAGGATGCTGTTTAGTCTCCATGTATTTGGGTTCTTTTCAAACTTCCTTTTGTGGTTGAGTTCTAGCTTTAGAGCATTGTGGTCTGAAAATATGCAGGGAATGATGCCAATCTTTTGATACCGGTTGAGTCCTGATTTAAGACCAAGGATGTGATCTATCCTTGAGAATGTTCCATGTGCACTAGAGAAGAATGTGTATTCTGTTGCTTTGGGATGAAATGTTCTGAATATATCTATGATGTCCACCTGGTCCAGTTTGTTGTTTAAGGCCTTTATTTCCTTGCTGATCTTTTGCTTGGATGATCTGTCCATTTCAGTGAGGGGAGTGTTAAAGTCCCCTACTATTATTGTATTATTGTTGATGTGTTTCTTTGATTTTGTTATTAATTGGTTTATATAGTTGGCTGCTCCCACGTTGGGGGCATAGATATTTAAAATTGTTAAATCTTCTTGTTGGACACACCCTTTGAGTATGATATAGTGTCCTTCCTCATCTCTTATTATAGTCTTTGGCTTTTTAGGTGAAATGGAGAGAGCGAGGGTGATGAGGGTGATGATGGTCTTGGGCCATAACGGCTGTGTCACCGGTGAAATGGGTGTGTACCTGGGGGGCACACCAGGGATGCAGGGATATCCAAAGCAGAAATTTGCTTTCTGGGCATGCAGTGCTACTGTCTGAATGGTTTCTAGGAGGTATTTTAACTATTTACTCATCAGAGCTTCTTGGAAAATTGGCTGGGGCTAGACAAATGTACAAGAAGCCTGGAACATCTTACAGGGCCAGAAAATAAGAAAGTCCATAAAGAGTGATGAGAACACATCGAAAGGACACAGGACCAGCTTGAAGGGGCTTCCGTTGGCCAAATGTGGAAATATCCAAGCATCAAAATAAATAATGATAGGAATAAATAATACCCCATTAAATAAGAGGAAGAATCCTATGAGGATTCCTACAAAGATAAACAGATAGATGGAGGAGACAGGAAAGCCATGGTTTACAGGAGAATCACAACAAAGAAAGACAATGAATTTAGAAATTCATCAATGGATGCTCAAAATAAAGAGTGAAAGTTAATGGGAAACAGGATATTTCCATAGTCTCCAAGTATCTCTTCACCAGACAGTATTCATGACAGAAGGGATAGTAACAACTTCTGGGAGAACCTGTTATGCAGCCCCCTGGCCAAGTGATCTGGGGGAGCCAAGCAAGGAATGAACAAACGTCCAGGGCCTCCAGACATGATGCACTGAGGAGGGCCCACGTCTCTTCTGTGACCGTCCTGCCGAAAATGCACACCTGAATCTAATCACGAGGAAACCTCAGACAGTTGAGGGACATTCTGTGTAATAAATGGCTTGCACGCTTTAAGCTCACGAAAAAGAGATACTACAGAGGGTTTCCAGGCTCAAAGAGGCTCAAGAGAAAGCCACAAGCTGTCATGGGTGATCCTGAACAGAGCCTGGGCCAGGACCATTCCTTTTTTCTTGTTTTATAGAGGACATTAATGGGACAGCTAATGAATTTTGAGTAAGGTCTGTAAATTAGATATTAGAACTGATTAAGTGTTAATTTCCTAATTTTGACTATTATACTTTGGTTCTGGGAGAGACTATACTCGTTTGCAGATAATACACTTTGAAGTATTCAGGAGTGAAGGAATATTATATTTGCAACTTAGTTTCAAATGACTCAGAAAAGTAATTTTATTCAGACATTTTGTGTATATGTGTATGTATATACATATACACAGAAACAGAGAGAGAATATTCATACTTAAAGAATCTGGGTGGAGGGGAATCTTGAACCATTTTTGTAACTTTTCTGTAAGCCTAAAATTATTTTTTAAAAAATTTTAAACACCTTTTCATTCAACAAACACTTAATGAGAACCAATAACGTGTAAGACAGCGTGCATAGAAAGGAAAGAAAACTCAGATGTGCAGCTCTGGGGGTTCAGCGTGTAGGCAGAGCTGACGCAGACCCCCAGTCGCTCTTCTCCTGGTGAGCATGGTGTGAGAGCCGAGAAAGACTCCCCAAGACCTGAGCTGGGAAGGCACCGCAGCACCTACAAACTTCCCTGGGTCCTGCTCCCTTGGGCTGCACTGGGTTTGTTCTGTGGCTGAGCGTCCAAAGGCACCAAGATGGCAGGACGCGAAGCACCTGGTCCCCAGGGGTAGCCACCCCCCAACATGTACACACTCTAGAAATAGGGACTGAATTAGAATTGGGTTATGACCTAGAGGAGATCACTCCATCTCCTCACCTTCACTTTCACAGGTGCCCGATGAAACTAAAACCCAAGCCTGGCCTTGTGACAGGTAACTGGTCACCACTGGAAAGCCTCCCACATTCAAGGTGTACCTGAGGGACTGGGTATTTCCTGATGCCAACGCCCCGATGACAGCACAAGGGGACTCACAGCTGCTTCCCGGGGTTGAGAGAGCCGAGGTCCAGCTCCCGGTCGAACTCGGTACGGATGTCCTCCAGAGCCCCGTCGTCCCCGAAGGCCCCCCACTCCGTGCTGATGCACATCCTCCCCTCGTCGCCTTCCACCAGGTCGATGTTGTTCATGTCCTCCATGTAACACGCATTGGTACCAGTGCCTGCATGAGGGATCAGAGCAAACAGGCAAAGACCGAAAGGCTCCCAGCTGGGCAGAGACACAGAGACCTCTCAAGTGCCTGAGAGCCCTCTGAATGTACCACAAAGTGCTTTTGATCCACTTCCCGGGCTGGTTCTCACTGAGGGAAGCAGCTTTGGCAAGCCTGGGAGTTCATGAGGAATAAAGCTGATATGTCAAGTCTACACTTCTCAGATGTTAATGGTTTGCTGTCCTGAATGGAGCTGATTGTGAGGAAGTCCCATGAATATGGATGAAAGCTGACAGAGCACATTTACAAAGATGAGGATGAGTGAACCTAACCTTGGAAATTAAAAAAAAAAAATTCACCCACCCAGTCATTTTTTTAATCCTTTCCCTAAACTACTTAGCCTCTTCTCTATTGATACTAAAAATATTCTTTACTCAGGGCCTGCCACAAATTGCTCCCAGCAGAAGCTACATCCTTATCTTTGACAGCGATAAGCTATCACACAAGAACGCAACATTCCATTACTCACACACAAAATCACTCCAAGGAAATGCCTCAAGCACAAGAATACTGGGGAGTGGCTACAAATGGACAGTCCACGGGAGACGGCCCCCCACCGGGGGAAATGTTCTATAGCTGGATCCAGGTGACGGTCAGGGATGGTCAGGAAACTCGATATCTACTAAAAACCATTGGGTTGTACACCTTCAATGAGAATTTTCACTGCTCAAAGCTGCTTTAAAAATTATTTTTTTAAAGTGTCTTTCCCTGTCTGATGCTCTGGTCTGAGGATTTTAAAGCCAACATGAGAAATAAGAAATGAGAGAAGCGAATGTAATGCAGTACGTGGAAAAAGCTTTTCTAAGAAAAGCGGGGACACAGTTAAGGTGTGGCAGCCGATCTGCAGTCTGCCAGACACAGTCGCCGAGACGCAGTGGACGGGGCTTGAAGCTGTGGCTGCAGGCGCCCATCGCATGGCGAGCTGTGGGGCTCGGGAACTGGGAAGGCAGATAAAGCCCCTCAGGTGTAAAGATCCTGCCCTTTGGGAACGTCCAGCTGAGGAGTGATTCAGAAAACTCTCCCCAGGGGAGACGGTAGGATCTGTTCAAGAACAGCTGATAAACCCAATCCACCCAGCTTCCGGTCCCCCACACTGCCTTCTCACAGACACCTCTGGCAGACCCCCTCCCATTCAGGTGTTGAGGACCACCGAGCAGATACCGCCACTGTGCTGCGACACCCCACCATGTCCTATGTGCACAGGGGAATGGCCTCTTGGCTGGTCACCTTGCTTCCGTTGTTGCCCACAAGAGTCAATTCTCTGTTTGACGCAGAAGCCAAAATGTGTTTCTTAAAAATGCATAACCCGTTGATCCACCCCCACCCGACGTCCTCCAGGGCCTTGCTGCCTGCCTCCTCTCAGGATGGAAGCCAAAGACCACACAGGGACCATGTCCCATGTCCTGTGCCGTTGGCCCGGTCCTGTTCATTCTCTCTGGCCTGAAGAGCCCAGTCCTCTCAGCCTTCAGTCACTGTGGTTCAGCCACCACCAGCTTCTAGGGTTCCTGGAGCATCCCAGACCAATCCCACCTCAGAGGCCACAGGTCTCCTCTTTGCTTAACCAGGGCCTCTCTTCCTGTCCATCTCCACTTTGTTCCTTCCTCCTTATCCCCCGAGGTCCCTGCTCAAATGTTGCCCTCAGAGAAACCTGTCTTCCCCCTCCACCACACTCATTCTCAGTCACCTCAACCTGCTTCCCTCTTGTCATCACACCAACCATGACCTGATATTACTTGTCTGGACCTTTCAGGCCTTTCACCCAGGCCCCCACTGAAAGCTGCAGGAATACAGGAATTACCTCCACTGCAAACCCGAGGCAGAGCACAGGGTCTAGCACCCAAGAAGCACTCCGCAAGTGCCTGTCAAATGAATGCATTAATTTTCCATTTTTCCACATTACATCTCATGAACAGAAAGTGCCAGTACCCTCCCACAGAATGTGCTCAGGTTGCTAAAACTGAGCCCCAGACTAGCCCCTTTTCCCGACCTGGAAAATCAAGTCAAACTGAATTACCAATGATGACACCAACTTCACAGTAGGGATCATCATAGGCGCACGTCATCATGGTCCCCACGGTGTCATTGACCAAGGCCAGGATGTCCACATCTATGTCCTGATGGAACACAAGTCCCAGAGGGCGTCAGGGGGTAGGAAGGGCCCATCATCCCTTTATCTTTTCCCAGAAAGGAAGCAAGAGCTGTGAAGCTGATGGGACAATCGCTAGATCCTGCCTGGAAGAGACAGAGCCTCTGTCAGATTCAGGGGTCTAGAAGAGAGAAAGAGCAGTTGGGAACTGAAGAGTGGAACCCAAGCTCCTGCCTTATGGCTGAAGGCCTCTGTGCAATGGAAATATGAGGACAGACCACCAGGAATCCAGCCTTTTATTGGAGAGACCCCTGAGGAAAGCATGTTTCTCCTGGGAGCAAAGCCCTCCCTCGCCCATGGGGACAGCTTAACCAGCCTCCGCCAAGTCCTCTCCATGGGCAGCACCACGGATTTCTCATCTGGGCTTCCCATGTTGACGAGTCAACTTGGATTGTTACCCCAAGGTAATATGGTTCCCCAAGGTTTGGGGGGAGCATTCTAAAGTGAAGTGAAACAATAAAAGAAAAACAAGGCTACAAAAGATTATGATGGCATCTTTAGAGAGAAAAAAGACTAGAAGGGTATCCATCAAAATACTGTTCTCGCTATCAGGACAACAAATAAGTTGGATTTATTTGTCTACTTCTCAGCTCAGCAAGGACCATGTCTTGCTTTTTCAGTTTAGATTATCATAAAATTTATTCAACAAATAGAGATAACCCACAAATAGAGAGTAGAAAATAGGAAAGACGGCCGGTCTGGAAAGAAAGCGATCTTTGAAGCTCAGAGAGGAAAGGCGACTAGAGCATTACACATGCACGGGGTCTAACCAAGACCTTCTGAGGTGGCTGTGGCAGCTGGGGAGGTCCCAGGAAAGCGTGAGGCCACATTTCAATGGCCACTGGAACAAGCACCATGTACCGAGGCTTACCAGTGAGTATACCCAAATTGGTCACAACTGATCACACCTACACCACAGTGAGATCTGCCCCAGGATCAATTCCTTCTCTGATTCTCCTTCCAAGACAGACACAGTAGGAAACCCCACAGGGAGAGAAAGGGGCTAGGACAGGGAGGCGAACCCCTCACCTTGTGTTTTCTTATGGCTTTGGTCAGACAACTCACTACATCTGTGTCTTGAACTCCCCGTGCCTTAAACTTCTTGGTCCATGAAAGCAGGATACCCTGGTGGAAGATTTCAGAGCCAGTTAAAATGAAGAAGGTGCTCAGTTCTGAAACTCTGACAATGAGTGGCAGAAATCTCAAGCATGAAGCACATCTGTACGGGCTTCTCCTCTTGAAGCTGAATCACCCCCAACACTTTCAACATTCCTTCAGAGGCTTTTTCTAACCATGTAAACATCTTTATTTCATCTGAGCAGTTTGAAACAGTATACGGAATGGCAGACAGGACAATTGCTGAGGACCTAGACTCAGCAAGACATTAGTCAAGTCATTTAACCTCTCTGAGCCTCAGTTACTCATCCGCGAAACGGAGAACCCTCATCTCCCTGCCCCTATCACAGGAATGCTCTGATGGAAATACCCGGCCCGTAGTAGATACACATTACGTACACAGGATGCATATGGATTGCCAGATCCACAAAACAGAACCAACACGGTGTTAGTGAGCAGGACTCCCTTGGGAACTTAAGTTCAACTTAGAAAAATTGCTCTCTCTTTGGGTTATCAATTATTTGCATAAAAGTGGTGTTTCCTAGAGCGCCTGGCTGGCTCAGTTGGTAGAGCATGCAACTTTTAATCTCGGGGTCATGAGTTCAAGCCCCACGTTGGGTGTACAGATTATTTAAAAATAAAATACTTTTTTTAAAAATGTTTTTTTTTTAAAACGGTGTTTCCCAAGAGTTTTGTAAAATAGTGAATAATCAGAATGTTTCAGGCTAGAAGAAAAGTTTGGAGATTAAGAGATTTGCCCGAGGCCACCCAATCAAAAAATAGCTGAACCCAAACTCAAAGAATCCCCACCATGCCCTCCAAGTCCTCTCAGTTTACGGATAAAGCTGAGATTTACAGAAGGAAACTGCTCTAGATCTCACAGTGAGTGAGTCCAACTGGAATGCCCTGGTCTGATTCCAGACCAGAGACCAGGGCTTTTTCCCTGCACCACAGCACTACCTAGTGGCAGCGCTCCCTAACTTCTTCCTTCACAGGTCATGGGAACATCCCTGCTTGGTGAGATAGAGGGCAACCACCCCCTCACCCCCCTCAAAAAGGCTGCTAGGGACAATGTGGTATGTATTAGAGGCAGGGTGTATGAGGGAGTGGAGAATAAACGCTTGTAATATACAGTTAAATGGAAAATTTTAAAGGACCTTATTATATTTCTTAAAACTGTGCGTACATATGCATACTATGCAAACAGCATAACATCAGTATTTAGTATAGACATGACTAGAAGGCCAACAATGCAAGTACTGGGTCTCCTGAAGGTTGGGCTTAGAGTTTCTGATTTCTTCTTTAAGCTTTTCAACCCTATCCTCTTCTCTATCTCTCCCCCTCTCTCTCTCCTATATAGAAAAGCATTACCATTTTATCATCAGAAACACACACACAGACACAGAAATTTCTCTTCTGCTAAGACTTTTCTGTTCCCTCATTTAAAAACAACAAAACAAAACAACAACAGTGAAGTGACCTCCCGTCTTAATTCCCAGGCTCTTATTTTCTTCAATCATCTTTTAGTTTCACAAAGAAACCTCCAGAGCCCACCCTCCTCAGGAAGGCCTCCCCTTTCCACCTCCTCCTGCACTCAGATGACTTACCAGCCCCACCTTCTCCAAGAGCCCTTATTTCAGCGTCACAAGCCTACATCCACAGCACAGCCTTGATGAAACGGCTGTGCCCACACTTTGTTGTTATCACTAGTACATTTCCTGTGGCTGAAGTTTTTCCACTTAACTTTAGACTTCACTGAAAGGCAGTCTGGGGGGAAATTTTTTAAAATGCAAATGATTCAACTAGACTTTGATAAGAAAAAGCACTTTTCGCTTTCTTGATATAATCAAGCACTTTTCCCTGGCTTAATTGTTTAAACTGACTATCCTTACTGGAAAATGGCACAAAATGGGTCAAAATGCTTTTAGGCACCTTCGTGGTATTTTAAACAAAGTTCTAGAGCTGTGTCTTTTCTGGAAAGGTGGTGCGGGCAGGAGCTGGTAATCTTGGGCTGAGCCGCTCTTGGCTGTGTGGCCTTGGGCAAATTCTCTTAACATCTCTGAGCTGCAGTTATTTTCTCAAATATGAAATGGAAATAATCATATCTACTTTGTATGACTGCTTGGGATTTTAATGAGATAATACACATAAGGAGTTCAGCATGTTGCAATATACAATACCACAATCAAAGGTACAGTGCTATTATTATTATTAATATTATTACATAAAGATGTTGGTAGGGATTTGGCTTAGAAAAATGCCAAAATCTTGGATAAACAAACCATACAGTCACCTCCCAGTTATCAAGAAAATACGCAAGTGTGGTTCTCAAACTCAAATGAACCCCAACAGAGCTTGAGAGGTCTCCTCCTTCTTCCTGGGGTCTCCATTTCTGAGCACAGAGAAGAGCCATTGAACTACTAGGTGAATCCGATCTCTATCCCGTGGTCTGATACCCACCACTCTTCCTCCACTCCCTCTATAGACTCTGGGACCTCTGCTCCTCCAGCCAGCAAAGCCAAAGACACGGCACAGCCCAACTCGGCCCGGCCTCTTCTCACATTCTCTAAACACTTCTTCATGCTAATTTTGTCCCATCCTTTTTTTTTTTTTTTTAATAAAATAATAAAAATGAGAACCTCAACCCATGCCCTATCTACATAGATCATGGCTAGTTCCCACTCAATGGAATCAAGTAAATGACTGGCTGTACCTTTAATTGTCAGATAGTTAATAATCACCTATAAAATACAAGACACCATGCTATAGACCCTGCAGGTAGAGAAGAATATAAAACAGGCGTGCCTGGGGGCTCAGTTGGTTAAGCATCTGCCTTCAGCTCAGGTCATGATTCCAGGGTCCTGGGATCGGGCTCCCTGCTCAGCGGGGAGTCTGCTTCTCCCCCCCTCTCTGTCCCTAACCTCCTTGGGCATGCAGTCTCTCTCTCTCAAATAAATAAATAAAATCTTTAAAAAAAAAAAAAAAGACTAATATAAGACAGTGCCTGCCCTCCAGAAACATCTGTTGAGGCAGGGGACAAGGTACAAAAGCACCAAGAAACCACTGACATAGGGACAGTCCTTGTGGTAGCGCTGCAGCTACCACTGATGCAACAGGCACAGTCTGGTCTAAACATCTCCTCAACCCGGCAGGGAACTGTTATTACCCGTTTTACAGATGGAAAATCAAGTAGCTTAAGAAGTTATGAACTTGCCCAGGGGACACAGCTTGCTCTGAGCCATGCTGCAAAGATAAGTCTGTGGGATATGATAACCCATTCTTTTTTTTCCACTCCTCCCCACTGATGATGGCTCAAGCCAGCAACAGCAAATACATCCTAGGGCAGGCTGGGATGTCAAGGTTCTCCATGAATGGACCACCAGCTGGGCATCATGACCGGCACGTGCAGGAAGAGACCATGGGCCCCTACCCCCAGACTGGTGTGGCCTGGGGATACCTGACTCTTGACTATGACTCCCTGACCCCAGAAAGCTCATTGTTCTTTCCTGTGGCCCCTTATTTATTCTTGCAGACTGACATAAGATTGGGTTTGATTTCTCCCTGTTTATTAGTTGAATGTATGAGGCACACAGAGATGAGACCTCCCGCCGGACAGCTGCACAGTTGAGACTGTATGTCCCAACACTGTCCCTCCAATGACCCCACCTGCAGCCTTCTCCTCAGGGCTCATGGTGAGGGAAACCCCCCAAGCCTTCTGCTCTTGTTCCAGTTGGCTATGTCTGGGGTGCTAGGTGTGGTCCGCAGACCACCAGCATCCATATCCATCACCCAGGAAGCTGTTAGAAATGCAAATCTAAGGCCCCACTGATTGAGAATCTCTTGGACAGGGTCCAGCAATCTGTGTCTAACAAGCCCTCCAGGGATCCCCATGCAACCAAGTCTGAGAATGAAGGGGTAAAAACCATCCCATTACCATGTGCCATGCCCATGTCAAGTGCAAAATCAAGGCTACTGCATTTATGAGTCCCTGCCTCACATTTCCACCTCACTGCACAAAAAAAAGAAGAAAATAAAACAAGAAGACTCCTGCTGACCTCTCCTGTTCCCAGCCTGACTCCTGAACATACCCACATTCTCTAGCCCCAACCCCAAACTCTGCACGGCTTCTTCCTTCCTGGTCATGAACCTTATTACCTCTTCCAGTTTAGTCTGTCTGCAGGGAAAAGAGAAGGTTAGGCCAAGGGGCAATTTCTTATGCTTCAACCCCCTTGTCTTCATGAAATCTGCCAGACAGTCAGCGATGTAGTCAAACAGCTGCAGAGAAGAGAAAGCACAGGAAGTTGGGCTAAGGCGTGGTCAGCTATAAACTTGATGTCAAGGCCTCCCCCCCGCCCTTTCCCCATACCTCTGAGCCATTCCCTCGGATAATTTCATTGGGTGTTGGGTAGAACTGACTCTCCATCTGGACCTTTCTTTTCCCCGCTTCAGAGACTTGCACCTTCAACACGCGAAACTTGGACCCTCCAAAATCCAGGGAAAGGAACTCCCCATTTTCTATGGGGGAAAAAAAAAGGTATCATTTAGCGAAGGCTGTTCTATGCCCAGCTCAGCTTTAGAAGTTGGGGTGTGACCCAAATCTGCCCACCCGGCCTTGTTGGAGGGCATGAATGCAGAGAAGGCCAATGTGATCCTACTTCAGGCAGATAGTATCAGAAATGGGCCTTGAGGGTGGAGCCCAGTCCAGCATGCCCCAACCAGGCTGAGGGAGCTGATATTCCAAGTGCGGGCAAAGTGCTGGTAAGGCAGGAGGAAAAGGCAGGGAGGCGTGCAGGGAAAGGAAACCAGCCCCATACAAGCCTCAGTCTCTTGGACAGATGGGAAATACCCCGGGAGGGTAAAGAGATAGGGACCCAAGGATGGCCCTTACAGGGCCAAGGATCTTCACATTTGGGGTCAGACCCAGCCCAGTGCAAGACAGATGCTATTAAGAAAAAGGTGGATATGACCCCTATGTTAAAGTGAGGCAGCCCACTTTGGTGACTTCAACTCAGGATCCAGCCAGGATTCCTGCCAGGATGCCTGCCAGCCTTCTGCACCAGCCACAGATACGGGATAAGAACACATACTTGTGGACCCACAATCCTTTGTATAGAACTATCTGTGCCTGAAAAGTGCTGACAGGTACTAGGCATTATAAGGTACATTATATGGTACAGTATATATCGTTATATGGCGTGTATGCCCAAGGCACATGTGAGTGAAATTCTAGGACCACAGATCTGGTTCCCAGTGGCCTTGTTTTGTACCACGTGACTTCAGATACAGCTGCATGGGGATGAGGGACCAGCTGGCCATTCAGATTTACTCCGTGTGACATGTGAAATAAAACAGTGAGAATGGCTAGTCTGTGATAAAGACTGAAGTAGAAGCATCCCCCAAACCAGAGGTCAGCTGGGTGGCCAAGGTGGCCCCATGTATGTAGGCTGAAACCACAGGGGAAAATCTGAGTCCCACCGAGTCTGCTTGCAACCTGAGCGGACCACAGCTCCTGCCCTCAGAGTCCCACAAGATCCTGTACGTCCCCCTTTTGCTCTCCGTGTCCTTGTAAAACAGAACTCCTTTCCTACCGGGCTCGACTGAGTTCTCTGTTTGTGGCAGTCAGAGAGCTAGAGACAGGCCCTCCTGAGCAGTACTCTGCAAACTTGAATGTGCATGTGACTCTCCTAAGAATTTTAACATACAGATTGTGAGGTAGGGTCTGAGATTCTGGTGTTGTTTTTGTGTGTGTGTGTGTTTTAAAGTTTATTTATTTATTTAAGTCATCTCTACACCAAACACAGGGCTTGAACTCATGACCTTGAGCTCAAGAGTCATACACCAGTGGGGCGCCCTCGAGATTTGGTATTTCCAAACAGGTTCCCAGGTACAGCTGCTGCAGGTGTGTGGACCACAGTCAGAGCAGCACAGGCCTTGATCATTTCCAGACCCAGCCAGCTGGATCTTTTGTTTTTGTGGAGATTATCTGGGAAGCAAGATTCTTATCTCCCTAGATCTGCCCCCCAAAGAAGCCTGATGGAGCAATTTATTATTCAGGGAGGGAATCTAGGGACCTAATACTGTGCAACTTCTGTTTTCATCACATACCAAGCAAGAGATGTTTTCCCAGATGTTATCTTGTTGAACAGGAAATAGGGCAGATCACACAGTCCATGTACAAACATTCACTGAGCATGACTCTGTGCTAAATAACATGACAGGGGCTAGAGCAGCCCAGGGAACGCTCTCTAAACCCCAGAAGAGGTGGGACAGAACTGAGTGCAGAAGAACAAGAGGGAGGGAGGCAGCCAGCCAGAGCAGGTCCCTGGGAGAGGAACCGAGCCAAGGAATGAGCTCACGTAGGGAGGGTGGAGGCTGCTTTTGAGGAAGGAGGGAAGACAGAAATGCAGTCTCAGGATGAACTAGGAAGGATCTGGGGAAACTAGCCCACCCCGAAGAGCTTGAGCTTTCTTCAGAAGGTGAAGGGAGCTGCAGAAAGATTTTAAGCAGGGGTGTGCCCAGCTCTGAGTGAGATTTGGGGAAAATGCCTCAGGGCACCGACCAGGATAGACTGGGGGATTTTCATAGAAGAGGAGGTTCCTGGGCTGCAAATTCAGGTTAGAGGTCATCTCGGAACCTTCGTGCAGCATAGCACAGATTCGCTTCCTCTGGCCTCTGGCACCCTTATCAGCAGGCAAGCACCTTGCTTCAACAGTGACTCAACAGGGGATTTCCTGGAAACCACTTGGTCTGATCCCTTCTGCGACTTTGACCCCAGAGAAAGGACTCGTTGGACCCTGAGGGAGGGAGGACGCGCCTGAAGAAGAGGCAACAGCTACCGAAGGGCCGTCAGGATCTCTACAGCAATTATTACAATTATTATGACCTCCCGTCATGGGGCTGGGACACACGACATGGTGACGACAGCTAAGAAGAAGGTGTTGCACATTTGAAAATTGCAAAGAGGGTAGATCTTCAAAGTTCTTATTGGAAGAAAAAAGAAATTTGTAACTATGTATGTTGCTGAATGTTATTGTGGCCATCATTTTGTGGTATGTACAAACATCATGTTGTACAGCTGAAACTAATATAATGTTAAGGTAATTATATCTCCATTAAAAAAAATTTTTTTAATAATAAGAAGATAATGATCCACCTCTGTAGATAATGCTCCTGGGACCTTTCAGTGGCTCCAGGATTTCCTTCTCCTTGTCCTGTTCCCATTCCCTAGTGCAGCAGTGACTGACAGTGTTGACTGCTGGAGATCCAGACTCTCCACGGGAGAGATCTGAGAAACTATATGTTTAGGAATTGCACCAGGGGGCGAGCAGGGGACCCCTGTCCTGGGGCAGACCCCTGGGTCCATCAGCCAACCACATCAGGGCTCCCTGGGCTCCCCTTCAAGCCCCCCACCACGACCTTAGTAGCAGCAGCTGGAATCAGGTCTCCAGAGTCAGAGTCCCTGCTCCCTGCAGAGCCAGAGTCTCCTTTCCCTTGTGGCTGCTAGAGGGTGAGGCACAAATGCTAACACTTCTCAGGCATTTTGTAAGAACAGTGGACTGCAGCTCCCTGACGGAAAGGCTGGAGGGAACTAAGGTTCTACCAGTTTCCCCCCTCAGGTAGGTTTGGATGACAGGAGGGAAAGAGAGTAGGCGAACTCACGATCTCTCTGGAAACTGCATACATTTTTGAAATAGAGGCCCCAATGGATTCATAGCACTTTATTTGTTGGCTTTTGTTTGTTAGTGACCATGTAATTACACCACCAGCTCGCAGGAGCTACAGAAGGCTTGGGGCAATGGTTTGGATATTTTAAAGTACTCCTTCCACATGACTTCGTCTGATCCTAACAACCCTGATGCGGACAGGACTGCAGTGGTCCAGGGACTTACTGAGGCCACCTGCTGTGGAGGCTCTGGGCCCTAAGACCTCACGTAACAGGCTCACTGGTGAGATTTATGATGTGACAAGAGGCTCTAAGGAGAGGCACCACCTCCTGGCCTGAGGAGGGGCCTTCTAAAACTTGGTTCATTTCACTTACTTCCTGGAGCAGCCAGGGCCAGAAGACTCATCCATCCCAGCATTCTCCAGGGCCTCACAGTCACTTTCCCTTGCTTCTGGGGACATGGCTCAGCAGGAGAAGCCAAAGCACAGGAAGCCTGGAGGACTTCACCCTAGTTCCCCCTCCCCCACGACACACCCATGACTCAGGCACTTACTTTGAAAGGCCCTGGATGACCTGTCAAGGACCACAGTCCCATTGGCACTCTCCTAGAGGAGTGTCTGGAACTCATCAGATTTCAAAGCAGGATGGTCTCTCTCCAAAGCTTATGTCCCTCCAGAGGGGTACCTAGCCAACCCAGTCACCTACCCACCAGTGAGGAAAGAAGCTTCCTCCATCATAGTTCCCAGGGACCTCTTGGATGGTAGATGCTACTGTGACCCTCCGTCATTGGCCCAAAGGGGTCCAGGATCTGGCTATTCCAATCAAAGTCCCTGGGAGCTCCCCAGACTTCAGCCCCTGCTCTTTCAAGGGTCCCAAAGCCCCTGCTGGAGCTTGGTCAGAGCACTGAGACCCTGACATTGGTCCTCCGTGCTCTCATCTGACTTGGGCGTAACAGTTACACCTCAGGGCTCTTTAGGGATTATGTGAGACAGTGAGTTCCTAACACCCCTGACCACAGAAGGCTCCTGGTAGATACTACTTCCTGTCCCTCCTATGGCTATGCCCAGAGGCTGAGAATGGAGGAGTTGGATGGAACCTCATGGATTCCCACTAAAGGTCTCTAGGCTGTGGTCAGCAAAGTAATAGTTCCCCAAATATGTCCACATCCTAATTCCCAGATCCATGAATATGTTAGTTACCACAGCAAGGGAAAATAAGGTTACAGATGGAATTAAAATTGCTCATCAGTTGACCTTGAGGTTGGGAGATTATCCTGGATTATTTGGGTATGCCTAACTTAATCACAAGGTCCTTAAACGTGAAAGAGGGAAGCAGAAGGGTCAGACTCAGAGGGAGACTTAAGCTAACTCGCTGGTTTGGAAATAAAAAGGGGCATGAGTTCAGGAACACAGGCAGCCTCTGGAAGCTGGAAAACACAAGGAAAGAGATTCTACCCTAGAACTTCTGGAAGGAATGCAGCCCTGACACCACTGTGATTACAGCCCTGTGAGACCCACTTCAAACGTCTAAACTTCAGGGCTGAAAGAGAATAAATTTCACGGTTTTAAGAAGCTAAATTTGTGATAACTCGTTACAGCAACAATAGAAAACAAATACAGAGGTCAACTCTCTCATTTTATAGATAAAGAAACTACACCTAAACATTTTGCCAAAGGACACTAAGAAATATCAGAGCTGGGACTAGAGGCCAGGTTTCTTGAATTATTTCCTCTTCCACCACATCATGTTGTCTCCCTTACTTACTACCTTGGACCTAGAATCTAGATACTTAGGCATGAAATACCATTTATTTTCCATTTGGCAAATATTTCAGGGCCTAGTAGGCATCAGGCACCATGCATGGTGCTCACCATTGTGAAGAGGACACAGGTCCCGTTCTAATGGAGCATCGACCCAGTAGGGAAACTCACACACGGCAGGAGTCAGGACAAGCACCTAACACAGCATGGGGACATTTCCTACATGGAGGCGGTGACCTCTACCCTGAGACCGAAAAGCTAAGTTGGTGTTCATGAGGGGAAGAATGTTGGGATACTCCAGCAAGTAAATAGACAAAATGTGTGGGGCCAACACATGCAGAAAAGAAAGCAGGATACATTTGAACTTTGGTTCAAAATTTTGGTATTGAATGGACAGAAGCAGAGAGAGTTGTGGAGGAGTATGCACAGAAGGCAGGAGAGATAAGCCCGGTACAGGGTCCCTGGCAGACCCTAGCCCCAGGGTCCCTGGCAGACCCTAGCCCCACTCACCTGAGCCATCTGGAATGGCCCTGACAAAGGTAGGCAGCATCTTCACAGAGGCTGTGGGGTTGGTGTCCTTCCCCAGGCCCTTCTGCATTTCAGCTTGGAAGCGAGCCATGATGTCCAAAAGGGTCTCATCGGAGAGCCGCATGTGGTACAGGAATCTGTCCACCTACAACAGAAGTCAGGGTGACCAGGGATGCCTTCTGGGCAATGGGCAGGGGGAGGCTTGTCCTTCAGTCAAGGCTGTCAATTCCCACTCCCATCATGAAGCTATTTTCTGACTTTGGGGACAGCTTCATGATGTGGAATCCCAAAGTTTCCTTACCTGACCCCTCACCAAGCTGGAGACAAGGTGGGGAGCTGAAAGAACAGAATGGAATGGAAGGTTGGGAGGTAGGATTTTATTCCTCTGGAAAGCAAACTCTCTGGTAGAAAGGATTCTCCCATTTTACTGATGGGACAATAGAGGGGCAAAAGCGACAGAGGATTCAGGGTTTCTGATTCCCAGTTCAGGGCCTGCACCATTGTCCCATTGCCTCTCCACTGCAAAAGACTAGCTAGAGCTTGAACCTTAAGCTCATAAACATAGAACCTTTCTAGAACCTTTCCTTTACGACGATGACCATATATACCCAAACTTGTTTCCCTTTGTTTATGGGCTGCTAGGAAGCTCAGAGCTCAATTCAGTTTCCAACTGTAATCTGTAAATTCTTGTTCTTTAATTTTTCATTCTGTTTTTAACTGAGACTGTTCTAATTAAGATGAAGTTTAATTTTCAAAGCCAGCTGAAACTGCTGCTAGTGGGTGGATGACACTCAAGTAACTGGGAAATTGGGGCAAAGGACCACTGCCCTAATGGAGGGAAGTTATAAACATCACTATGACAATGCTCAGCCCACTTGAAGGTAGCGTCCTATCAGAAACGGCAGACCAGCTTCCTCCTCATGCTAACACTAACCATTTGGAATGGCAGCCTGAATTCCCAGGGCTCACTGGAATGGATTATTGAGGGGAGCAGGACTAGGGACAGTGGCAGAGATCCCCTGTATTTGCCCCTTCTGCTTAATACACATACTGAGCAGTCTTTCTACCTATCCTAGTCACAAGGAGACCTGATATCAGTGCATTCCTGGAGGAATCACTCTCCCACGCTTTTCTTTAAAGCTAAGAACATCTGTTGACGTCTACAGAGTGCTTTCACATACGTCACCTCATTTAATATCCCTGATATTGCTTGAGGCAGCCTAGTGAGGCCAGAGTTCTTGCTTCGGATTGAGAGGTGAGGACCCTAAGGCTCAGAACCATGATGCAGCAGTGGGACAGCTGCAAGTGAGTGGCGCACTGGGACTAGAATGCAGTCCCCATACTTCTTGCCCCACTGCCTGGTTTTGCTTCACAGCTCTGTGCACAACACAGGAGCCCAACAGAGACATTTTACCTGAAGTGCAGGGGTCACATAACCTGTATCATAGGATAGGTCCTAGCCATCAGCCAGGCCCCATGGGCAGGCATCCCAGCTCAGTCTGGAGACCAATCCCAAGACCCAAGTTTCCAGGGATTTGGGGACCAGAGACAGTCCAGAAAACCATCAGAGAGCCATTAACAAAAAAAAAGACAATTGGGCTTTCAATGTATTTGAAGAGATAGAATGGAAACAGGTCATGCTTCATTAAGAGCTTCCTGTTCACCCTGAGTCTGTTTATGACTAATTGGTTGGCACAGCTACAAACACAGAGAAAACCAACGGAAGGGATGTGACCCAAGTAATTAGGACTTGGGGAAGGGTGAGATGTGCTATGCAGCCCCAGAATAGAGAGAACTTCTCCAGCAACCCCGCAGCATCATCCCTCCCGCAGAAAGCATGGTTTTGAGGCTCTGCTGGGGTCGTTTGCCCCCTGCTGTTTAACAGAATCATTCAGACCTTTGGGTTCCTGCTCCTGCTGTTTCACTAAGTTAAAGTCATGAGAGAAAGAATGTCCACTTAGCAACAGTTTCTTGTTTATTCTCTGTACCTCCCAGGGGCCCTGGTACAGTAGCTAGAAGGGAAGAATGAAACATACGCTGGGGCAAAAAAAAAAAAAAAAAAAGCTACATTTTAAATCCAAACAGGTGATCTGGGGCCTGCATAGACAGGTGCATTCTTTGCTGGCACTAAGGGAGGGCGTCTGAGTTACAGAAAACCAAGCACACTTTCGGTAAGACTCTGAAACCATAAAACAGGATTATCTTCTAAACAAAAGAGCTGATGAGCAGCACATTTAACGTGGAAGAACAAATTCCCAAAACTATAAGCTCAGATCTGCTGAATGACAGAATGTGGGGGCCAGAAGTGACTTTAGAGATCGCTTAGTCCAAAGGTCCCATATAAATTGAGAGTCATAAAAAGGTTCACCTCTTTGACTTAGTGATCCCAGTTCTAGAAATCTAACCTTAGAGTAATCCCAAAGATGGAAACATTAAATCCATCCCTTTGTTTTTCAAAGCAATATCTTCATTGTTAAAAAAAAAATGTTTTTGAGGGGCGCCTGGGTGGCTCAGTGGTTTGGGCTGCTGCCTTCGGCTCGGGTCATGATCTCAGGGTCCTGGGATCGAGCCCCGCATCGAGCTCTCTGCTCCGCAGGAAGCCTGCTTCCCTCTCTCTCTCTCTCTGCCTGCCTCTCTGCCTACTTGTGATCTCTGTCTGTCAAATAAATAAATTAAATCTTTAAAATTAAAAAAAAATGTTTTTGAAAGTAGCCAAGTTATGATGAGCAGTGTATGTAAGTGATGAATCACTGAATTCTACTCCTGAAACCAATATACCACTATATGTTAACGAACTAGAATTTAAATAAAAATTGGGGGGAAATAAAGTAGCCGAAGAGGGAAAAGGTGGAATTAAGACTATCCAACTGGACTGAATATTAGAAGATGTTAGAATAATAATTATGAAGAAATGGGAGAAATGTACGTAAGTGGTTACAATTTAACAATAAGTGAAGGACACAAAATTTAGAATTGTAGGTATGATATATTCACAGAAACATATTATAAGGGTTTTCACAGGGCAAATCTGACAGTGTTTGTGGGGGGGGGTTGGGATTAAAGGTAACATTTTCCCTTTTCGTAATGTTGACTTTCTCAACTGTAAAAAGTACACTTTGAAAACCTAGCCAGGCCTTCTCTTATGAGTGAACAATTTGTAGGTCAGTGACCAGACTCAGCCCAATGTTTTCAATAAGTCAAATAATGTCAATATACTGAATTGGAAGAGAAGCTTCCGGAGTGGTTTCTCCTTCCCTCCTTCCTCCTCCTCTCCTTCCTTCCTGTTTTACTTTGTTCTTCGTTTTAATGTTGGTATAGGGAGATTAAAATTAAAACAATTACAAATTGTTCCAGGGTCTGAATAGCAACCCTCACAGGCAAGTAATGCCCAGGAACTCGACAATTCTGGGGGCAGGAAGCACAGAAGCTAAGGAGCGGATGGCCGTCCTGACCCCGAAGAGAGAAAGGGCCTGTGCCTTTTGACCAGGTGTGCTGCTACCACATGGAGGAGTGCATGAACCCTTGTTCTCAGAACCTGTGAGTCATCCTGCAGTCCATAAACCAGATGCCCATTCTATCTCCGCCGCCCGTTCCTTAAAGTGGATACTCGGTGTTCCTGACTATCCTGACACAGCTCAATCTTCAGCTTTCTTGAAGGGGCGAGGGCAGGGGTGAGGGAAGGGTCAACTTCCGGCCTTGACAAAGGCTGACCCTCCTTCCAGAGGACCTGGAATGAGTCAGGCGAGGCTGCATAACCTTCCTCTTGAGCCTGCATCTAGGCTGGTGGACAAACATGTCCTTCCTGATTCTAGGATGTAACAACAGGTTAACTGCCACAGAGGGGCCCAAGAAAATGAAACTAGTTTGCAGAACCAAATGTAAGGGTTCCAAAGACTCCCTCTTGGGAGCTGGAGAAACACCATGCAGGTGTCCTCTGTACAAAGCAGATAGTAACAGAAAGTGAGTCCATCAGCAGTGCTGTGTAGGACATTTCCACCTCCTCAAGAAGTCAGTTGAGGGACTCTGAATATAATCAATAAATGAAAATTAAGACAGCTTAAATCAGATTGACTTACAACACTTTAAGATTTGCTGTAACTTCTAACCCAAATCTCTAATGAACGGAATTCCCGGGAGGTTTCTCACAGCAAGCACAAGAGGGCTGTAACGCGGTCATGCATTCTCTCTCTGTTCCAGAAGCCAGGAGGCATGGTGGCACAAAGGAAAGAATGCTAGGGAAGTCAGAGACTTGGGTTTAATCCTCACTCCACCTGAAATACTTGGGAGACCTTGGCTAAGTCTGCCCATAGGGCTCCTATTATCTGTAAGCTGAGAGACACTAGCGTCCAGAGCCCAGGCACTGGCAGCAGGAGTGGCTAGTGGGGCAGGCTGGGCTCATACCAGGCCTCCCGGAGACAATGCTGATGGGCTCTGGTTGAGGCTTGGCCACTGTTAAGAGTCCTACCTTAGGATGTGTTTTGTGCGGGGTTTTCTTGAGCAAAATGACAAAATAATGCACACCAGTGATGGCCCATCATTGGCAAACAGCACAAGCCAGTAATAAATAGTGCCATGACTGCACACTGAACCTCACACCCCTCCTGGTTCCCATGCTTACATTCTTCCAAGCACATGAAGCATCATGTGAATTACTTTAAAAGTTCTCAAAATTTTTCTCCCCTCCTTTGTAGCGTTTCCTCCCAAATACCCCTTATATCAAATACAATCGGGGCACCTTGGTGGCCCAGAGGGTTAAGCCTCTGCCTTCGGCTCATGTCATGGTCTCGGGGTCATGGGATCGAGCCCGCATCGGACTCTCTGCTTGGTAGGGAGCCTGCTTACCCCTCTCTCTCTGTCTGCCTCTCTGCCTGCTTGTGATCTCTCTCTGTGTGTCAAATAAATAAATAAAATCTTAAAAAAAAAAAAAAAACCACAATCATCCTCAACCTTTCTGAAGACTCTCATCCCCTCCAGTCCCACATCTACCAGCCTTATCTACCACCTGTATCTACCAGGAAGTACCGAGTGAAATGCAAGGCTCAGGACAATGTGTAATGTCCAGCCTGCGGGAGAGTCACTTCCTCCCCCTTCCCTTGAGCTCTTCACTGGTCCTGCGTTCCTGTACCTTTTCTAATAAGCTGTCTTAAATCCTTTTTGGATGTAGGCAAAGTATCAATCAGTTCCACCAGCAACGAGTGAATCAGGGATCTCTCAGTTCTGCGAGTCCTTACCTTCTTGATCTGATCCTCCTTCAGCTTGCTGCAGTAAAACGCCATCAAGTGTACCGCAAACATTTTCCCCCAAGTTTGGTTTCTCTTGAGATGGGCAGAGATTTCTGTGAGGTGTTTACCCCTGTGTCTCCGGAGTGCTGCCCGCTCCCAGTTCAGGCTGGAGGGCCTCTGGCAACTGGGTGCTACAGATTAAATACCTCCAGGCTGTTTAGAGTTCAATGATTAAACTTCGCCCCTCTCTTTGGTCCCTCCCTCCGGCATACACTTGATTGTCTAATAGGAGGCTTGAGATGGTAGGTGAGGGTTGGTGGAGGGCAGGCAGGGGATGGGTAGCTTGACTCTGGAGAATTGGGTGCCCCAAGATCTCGTTGCTAAGCAACACTCTCAAGCCAGGGCTCCACCAAGCCCACTCAGCCGAGGAAAATCTTCTGAGAAGCTGGGAGTTAAACAAAGCCAACTTCCAACCAGCTGAGCGGCTCTGCAAATGTCTGGTCTCGGCCTTTTCTCTCGAGTCCTTTTCTTCTCAACATAGGGATGGAAATCCTGACTCCCTGCCTCTCTGCAGTGTTGTCTTAATTAAGACTAAACACTGCCCTGGACAGGAAGACTTCAAGAATGTTGGGGCAAATCCTTCTCTTTGTGACAGAGCAGGGCTCTTGCCTAAGAGCCCATGGTAATGGAAAAGAACTGATAAAAATTTATCTATCCCACAATGATAAGCCAGAATACCTTGACTGCACAGGTGGTGACCCAGGAAAAAATATCCATGAGAGAGGATGAACGGAAGTCAGGGCTGCTCACCAGAAAGCTGCTGTTAGAGAGAAAGACTGAAGTCACAGACAGGAAACGTCTCACACCATGAAGACATCTGGTTTACTCACTCATCTCATGCATCATACTTGATGTGAGAAGGACACAGAAAGGGGCTGATGTGTGGGTACAGTAGACTTTGCACTCTTCCCACAGTCAGTGGTCACACAATCAGTAACAACTATGGTGTTAACATGAACAGTTAGTGAGGGCAGAGCACATACTGTTCCCATTTTATAGATGGGGAAACTGAGGCCCCAAAAGAGAAAGTGACTTACTGAAAAATCACAAAACCTATAAATGGTACAGAAAGGAATGAAAACCAGCGGTTTCATTCCAGGGCCCAGCTCTTAACCAGTATGTGATATAGCCTCTCTTCTTCCTCTGTGCAATAGATGATCACCCAGTAATTATTAATATCAGCAGCTTTCTGTCAGGTGCTGTCAGGAATTCTAATTACTTGGATAGCTAAATACAGAGACGTCGTTCTGGCAGGGTCTCAGTGAGGGGAAATAACAAATGAAGGGATCCCTAACCATAACTTCTCATGTATTAATCAACTGCTTCCTAAAATGAGCAACGGACCGGATGTGAAAGCAGGTTTGCTGGGCACCCCGGCGTTTCTCACGCCTTTATAGCACCTGCTCCTCAATACAAGGGAAGAAACGAGTTTTCCCCGTCGGCTTAGCAGCCTCAGCTCTGTTTGCTTTTCTGCTACACAATCTCGTGAATCCAGGGATCACCGAGCACTTGCCTCGTCAAAGAACCTTCAACTGCGGCCTCTTCAAAAGCCACTGATTCTCCAGCCAGCACCCTTTCCCCCTCCGCCATGGGTACAGGCCACTGCAAGTCTAGCGTAAGCACAGTGTTCAATTAAAATCACTCCAGATACTTTCCTCAGACTTCCAAGTGTCTCCCAGATTCAGAAACCCTAGCCTTTCCAGCCTGTTGACCCCTCAGACTATGAACTCTCTTTCAGCTCCTTTACTTTGTCTATTGTACAAACACAGGTTGACCTGCGGTTGCTAAAACTATTCAGTTCCCCAAACCACTTGGAATTTGTTGGTATTCTGAAACAGATGTGCTTTGCCCGAGTCCTACAGGCTGCGGATAACACCCTGAGGCAGGTGACCTGCCCATAGGTGATAAAAGACTTAATTCCTCCTTTTATTTATCTTTTTTTAAGATTTTATTTATTTATTTGACAGACACAGATCACAAGTAGGCAGAGAGGCAGGCAGAGAGAGAAGGAAGCAGGCTCCATGCCAAGCAGAGAACCCGATGCGGGGCTCGATCCCAGGACCCTGAGATCATGACCTGAGCTGAAGGCAGAGGCTTAAACCACTGAGCCACCCAGATGCCCCTAATTCCTCCTTTTAAAAGGTAGCCTCTGCAGCGCAGCATGGCACCTGCTGTCATTGATCTATTCGCCCTCGGGATAAGAGGATAAGCGCTTACGATGGCCCCAGGAGGAAAAGACCCAGAGCCTCACCTAAATGTCTCATGGCTGCTTGTGTGTACCAGAGAGACAGCCTCTGGAATGTTAACCAGGCAGAGGCTGTCAGAGGGCATTCATCTGTTGTGTTGTTCCGTTTTTAAAGTCCGCACATCAGCATTTCCATTGTGGGTCTGAGTGAGCCAAAAGAGCCGAGAAGCTTCACAGCTACATGGATCACATACATTTGGAACCTTCTAGCTCAGATTTATAAAGACAAAATGATTTTCTTATTTTACCATTCCTCACCTGGGATTATCCCAGTCCAACCCTTGGAATCTTCCACTCTTATTAAATTTCTATGCAGCCATTCAAGGATACCTGGATGCCAGTCTTACAAGCACTTAGATCTTATTTAAGAACGCCCATTTGAGGGTTGGCATTGCTAAGTGAGATTTCAGTTAAAGGATAGTACCAGTCTGCCTCAAATCTTCCATATAAGAAGGGAAACTCTCTCACCTCTATACTGTTTTCCTAGAACTCTCCCTTATGGCAAGGCCTAAAGATAATGTCTGTTTACTTTTAAGTACTGAGCATGGCAGAAGGACTAGAAGTATAACAGAATTTACCCACTTATTTAGTAAACACCTGAGTAGTATATACTAAGTGTCTTCAATATTAATTCCCAGAGCAACTATCATTTCATTCTCTCCGATTTACAGGCGGAGAAACTGAGGCATGGGACCCAACTGGTACATGGTGGAATAAATATTTGAATGAGGGTAGGATGGCTTTAGAGTTCCTGTGTTATACTGGCACTCACTAACCTGGAAGGAAAGTATGGGGGAATATGGAGCCTAAGCTGGGAAAAGCAGCCCAAAGCCCCAGGCCACACAGGGGAGAGTGTACATGTCCTGGGATCCCACTTTGGCTCTGCCCTCACTGAAGACAACTGCTCCAGGCTCCTATCTGTAAAGGGTTCATAGCTATCCCAGTGGTCATTTTGAGAATAAAAGTAAATGAGATCACATAAGAGAATCCATGTGGCCCACAGTGGGCACATTAAAAGCATTTCTTTAATCTAAGCCATCACCCTCTTCACTTTTAAGAAGGAGACCCCTTCCTAAAACTGCTCTTTCATTTCATCCCATTTGGTCCCTTAGAATAAAAAAATGCATGTAGTCCTTTCAGTACACTCAGTAAAACAACCATAAACCATTAGAAGGTAACAGTTTCATTTACTGGAATTACTAGACCAATTAGGAATTTTATGAATATGCTATTCCTGTTACTAAAGAAAATAATCTTGAATTCTGTTCCGTACTCTTTTTCATGATATATCCAAAATTAAGTTGTCTGAAATATTAATTAGTCTAACGTACTGTTATTCCACTTGTTGCAAAAGAATAATAGAATGTGTAAGAGAGCAAACTTCCATACAAGAAATTCAATGTAGAAATTTCCAAACCCTGCCAACAGTTACGGTTATGATGGTGTCTCTAGGAGCAACCACAAATGAAGCAGAAATGTTAACTTCAGCAAGTTTCAAAAGAATGCTACTGATCATTTTTTGTAGGTTCACTCCTGACCAAGAAAAGGTTGGAAATGCTCATGGAGAAATTAACTGCACACAATTATTTTTATCACAACTACATTAAGAACTGTATTTGCAACATACATACCAAGGAGAAACGAGTTCTACAAGGAAATGCAATTCCTGTGGCTGTTAACATTTTTCATAGTAGTTACAATCTCAATTGCACAAAATACGAAATTTCTAAAACCAAACAGGACTTCTGGTTAAACACTGGGCAAACTCACCAGGAAAAGAGAAATGAAATAGTGATTAATAAGCGATCTTAGCTTAATTTTGGAAGACAGAAAGCTGACAGCCTAGCATAGCAGAGGAAACACTGAAACTCAAGTGACTGCGGAGGGTGATTTTGCAGAGAAATGAGTGATGACATTTTTAACTTTAGAAATGCTCAGGAATCGGGGGCCCTAGTTCCTTGGAAGAGCAAGAGGCAAGATGTAGAACCAAAAATGGGAGATTGGCTACAAAGACGATATTTTCAAAAGCAGGCACCAGGTGTGCTTCTCCACCTAAAGTAATGGTGGCTGACCAACCACCAGCCTTCCCAGACAGTGCGGGCTTTAATCTCTGGAGAGCTCGAACGCCAAAGCCTCTGGACCTGGGACCTCAGGCACCATAAGCAGTGGGAGTGAGGCACAAGACAGAAAATACGGCCACCAAGTGAAACCCTGAAACTGAACAATGAGACTCCAAACCATTTTTTTCTGCCCAGTTTCTGCCAGCAGACATCTGTCTGTATACATCCCTTTCTCCCTCAGTGGGGATCCAGTCTTTCCTCTGCTAGAACTAAATGGCCTTAGATGTGGAAAAGGCAATACTATAGCGACAGTAGGCAGATCAGTGATTGTCGGGTCTGAAGAAGAGGATTAAGTGAGGCACAGGAGTGTTTTTTTAGGGCAGGGAAATTGTCCTGCATGATGCTGTAACATTAAATACATAACACAGTATGTCTGTCAAAACCCACAGAACCTTATAGCATAAAGAATGAATTTAACATAGGTGAATTTAAGAAAATACTTAGAAGATCACAGGTGTAATGCAGATAGAAGACTCTAACTGTATCACACATGTGTGAGATAGCCTTACTGAAGGGAATGGGGAGAAAAGATGCTGACCTCAGTACATTTGGAAGGGAGTGGAGTTAGCCAGACCAACGGCAAAAGGAACAATACCCAAGTAACTGGGGCTTGAGGAAGAGTGAGATGTACTACACACATGGCAACTAAACTCGTTCCTTTTTTTACTCCAGGGCCCCCTGAGACCTGGCCCTGAATTTCCTGCTCATGTTTGCTCAGCTCCAGAGTATAGAGAACTTCTCCAGCAACCCCACAATGTCGTCCCTCCCATAGAAGGCATGGTTTTGAGGCTCTGCTGGGGTCGTTTGCCCCCTGCTGTTTAACAGAATCATTCAGAACTTTGGGTTCCTGCTCCTGCTGTTTCACTAAGTTAAAGTCATGAGAGAAAGAATGTCCACCTGGCAACAGTCTCCTGTTTATTCTCTGTACCTCCCACAGGCCCTGGTACAGTAGCTAGAGAAGTAGAGTGCTGCAGTCTGGTTGCTAATGCTGTTTCCCCTGGGAGCTCAGCTGAACCATTCTGAAACCACTATCTGTGGACACTGGAATTGGATCATTAAATGGAGGCAGGATGGCAGGAGGCGGTCTTCTCACTGCTGTGGTGGGAAGTTACCGACAAGCAAGGGGAGAGGGCTACCATGATCCATGCTACTGTACTACAGTTGAAGACATCAGTAGAAACTCATGATTAGCTTAATGTAGGTGCATATGGAGATATACACACATAAATATATAAATATTTGTAGATAAATATATGTACCTGGGTTAGTGTACTTGCCTGTTTCCTTACTCTGTCAGCTGAAAGACCCCAGAAGCAATGATACTCAGTAGCAACGTGTACCTCTGCTACCCAGATACAAGTTTCTAATACCATTCTGCACGGGCACCCACACACACACAAACACAGGAACTTGGGGTCCTCGGAAAGATGTCTGATTCTAAAGCAGCGGCAGGGTACACACAAAATGAGCCTGGAGCATCATGTGCCTGAAAATAAGTAAATGCCAAAAAGAAAAAAATAAAAAAGTTGGGGAAATGTCAAAGGGATACAAGGAACCAATGAAAATACCTCAAAATAACCAAAGATAGGACAGTTTGAGCAATAAAAGTATTATTGGACTATAACACAAAGTGTAAAATAAATATCCATGCATCCATGCTGACATCAAGAAATAACTGACTAAATAAATAAACGGGGAAGAAAAGACAAACCTCCCTTGCAGAAGAATTCCAAATACTTTATGTAGGTAACTCCTCCTCAAGGAGGTGGAGCTTAACACCCCCTCCTGAAATGCCGGCTGCAATGACTTCCTTCCAGAGAATTCGATATGGAAGGGGGAGACAGGGGTATCACTATGCAAGAGAAACCTGCTAAATCTCTACCTCAGTCAGATGATCAAGGTCAACATCATCAGAGATGTCATGCTGATAGTGTGTGTCTTTGATATGATATGATCAGAATAGCACTTTACCTCCACTTTACCCCCAAACACCAAAACTCCAATCTAATCATTAGAAAAACATCAGACAAATCCCAAATGAAGGACATTCTATAGAAAATGTGACTAGTCCAGTTCAAAGCTGTCGAGGTCATCAGAAGCAAGAGAAGCCTGAGAAACTGTCAGGGCCCAGAGGAGCCCAAGGACACGTGATAGCTAAATGTAACAATGTCTCCTGGATGGGATCCTGCTACAGAAGGACATTAGGTTAAGAACTAAGGAACTCTCAACAATTTGTGGGCTTTAGCTAATAATAATGTATCTATATTGGCTCAGTAATTATAACAGACAGAGCACACTTATATAAGATGTTAACAACAGGGGGAACTGGGTATAGGCTATATGAGAGCTTTGTACTCTCTCTTGCAACTCTTCTGCACCTCTAAAACTATTCTAAATATTTTTTAAGTTTTTATTTTTTTTAAACCCTATAGATCCTAATATTTGGACAATATACTAAAAAAGCCAGCTAATAACCCAATAGCCAAACCAATCCTGAGAAAGAACAGGTATCATAATACCTGATTTCAAGCTGTTACAAGCTATACTCAGGCACCTGGGTGGCTCAGTCAGTTAAGTGTCTGACTTTGGGTCAGGTCATGATACCATGTCCTGGGATTGAGTCCTGCATCAGGCTCCCTGCTCAATGGGGAGTTGGCTTCTCCCTCTACCCTTCCCCCCTCCTGGTTCTCTCTATCTCCCAAATATATAAAATCTTAAAAAAATAAAATAAAATAAAAGGTATAGTAATCAAAACATTATGGTACGGGCATTAAAAACGGGCCTATAGATCAGTGGAAAAGAATAGAGAGCCCACACATAAATCCCCACATTTAATGTTGACAAGGGTGCCAAGAACACACAGTGGGGGAAAGGATGGTCTCTTCAATAAATGGTGCTGGGAAAACTGGAGGTCCACATGCAACAGAATAAAACTGGACACTTAACCTTTTACCACTAAAAAAAGTAACTTAATATGATCAAAGATTATCACAAAACTTCTAGAAGAAAACACAGGGAAAACAATCCTTGACATTGGTCTAGGCAATGACTTCTTAGATAAGTCACCAAATGCAATGGCAACAAAAACAAAAACAAACAAGTGGGACTAAACTAAAGAGTTTCTAAACAGCAAAGGAAAAAACCAATAAGTTGAAAAGATAATCTACTAATCTAATAGTAGAAAATATTTACCAGCCACATGTCCGATAAGGGACTAATATTTAAAATACATAAAGAACTCATAATAGCAAAAAAGAAAACAATCCTATTTAAAAATGAACAAAGGGCCTGAACAGACATTTTTCCAAAGAAGATATCAAATGGCCAACAAGAATATGAAAAGGTGTTCGACATCACTAATCATCAGGGAAATGCAAATCGAAACCACAGTAAGATACCACCTCCCACCTGTTTGAACGGGTTTGATCAAAAAGACAAGAGATAGCAAGTGTGGGCAAGAATGTGGAGAAAAGCGAACCCTGATACACTGCTGTTGGGGATGTAAAGTGGTACAATTATTATGGAAAATAGTATGGCATCTCCTCAAAAAATTAAAAACTGAACTACATATTGCAGGAATCCCACTCCTGGGTATATATCAGAAGGAAGTGAAATCAGTATCATGAAGGGATATCTGCACACATATTTTCACTGTAGCATTATCCACAAATAGTCAAAATAAGGAAATAATCTAAGTGTCTGTCAATGGGTGAATGGATAAAGAAGGAATACTAGAGTGCTTGGGTGGCTCAGTCAGTTAAGCATCTGACTCTTGGTCTCAGATCAGGTCTCGATCTCAGGGTCATGAGCTCAGGCCCCACACTGGGCTCCACCCTGGGCATGGAACCTACTTTAAAAAAAAAATTTTTTTTTTATTAACTTTGGGGCACCTGGGTGGCTCAGTCAGTTGGGCATCCATTTCTTGATTTCAGCTCAGGTCATGGTCTCAAGGTCCTGAGATTAAGCCCTGTGTGGGCTCCACACTCTGAGGGGAGTTTGCTTGAGATTCTCTCTCTCCCTCTGCCCCATTCCTTTCCCCGGTCTCAAACACTCTCTCTCTCTAAAGCATGGAGCACTAGGTGCTATATGTAAACGATGAATCATGTAACACTACATCAAAAACTAATCATGTACTAATCATGTACTGTATGTAACTAATCATGTACTAACATAATACTAAAAAAAAAAAAGGAATGAAAAACAAGGAAGACAATAGAAAAATAAAAATAAAATAAAGGTGATCTTAAAAAAAAGAAGAGGGGTACCTGGGTGGTTCAGTTGCTGGGTGTCTTCTTCAGGTCAGGTCATGATCCCATCTCAGGTCATGATCCCAGGGTCCTGGGATGGAGCTCCACATCTGTCATTTGGCAGGGAGCCAGCTTCTCCCTCTCCCACTCCTCTTGTTTGTGTTCCCTCTCTCGCTGTCTCTCTTTCTCTGTCAAAAAAATAAATATCTTTTTTAAGATAAATCAAATAAATAAAGATATTAATAAATAAAATAATAAACACATTAAAATCTTTTTTTAAAAAGATGAATATCATTCAGCCACGAGAAGCAAGGAAATCCTGCCATTTGTGACAACATAGACGAACCCTGAATGCATTATGCCAAGTGTGATAAGTCAGACAGAAAAGGGCAAATATTGTACAACATCACTTATAGGTGGAATCTTTTTTTTTTTTAAGAATTTTTTTAAGGTTTTATTTATTTATTTGACAGACAGAGATCACAAATAGGCACAGAGGCAGGAAGAGAGAGAGAGAGAGGAGGAAGCAGACTCCCTGCTGAGCAGAAAGCCTGATTTGGGGCTCCATCCCAGGACTCTGGGATCATGACCTGAGCCAAAGGCAGAGGCTTTAACCCACTGAGCCACCCAGGCACCCAATATAGGTGGAATCTAAAAAGAAACTGAATTTGTAAAAACAGGGAGTAGAATGGCATTTATCAGGCACTAGGGAACAAGGAATTTGGGGAGAAGTTTAAGGGTGCAAACTTGTAACAAGTAATCAATAAGTTCTAGAGATCTAAGGTATAACAAAGTGATTAGTCAACAGTATTACATCAGAAACTTCAATGTTCCTAAGAGATTAAATATTAATTGTTCTCAATACAAAAAAGAAATGAGAAATATATGACATGATAAAGGTGCTAGCTAACACTACTGCAGTAATCATATTGCAATATATAAAAATATCAAACCAACAACTTGTACAGCTTAAACTTATACAATGTTATATGTCAATTATTTCTTAATTTTAAAAAAGCCAGCTTGGGACGCCTGGGTGGCTCAGTTGGTTGGACGACTGCCTTCGGCTCAGGTCATGATCCCGGAGTCCCGGAATCGAGTCCCACATCAGGCTCCCAGCTCCATGGGGAGTCTGCTTCGCTCTCTGACCTTCTCCTCGCTCATGCTCTCTCTCACTGTCTCTCTCTCAAATAAATAAATAAAATCTTAAAAAAAAAAAAAGCCAGCTTATGATCCAATCAACCTACATTAAAACCCTGAAGTCAATAAGCCCTAGCCGTATCAACAGAGCTAAGCTTAATTCACTTTTAAATGGGAACATAGCCAAAGATTACTAGACACTCAAGAAAAGTTACCAAAAGTAAAGGTAGAAATCAACCAGAGGGACCTGGGTGTCTCAGTCAGTTAAGCATCTGACTTTTGGTTTCAGCTCAGGTCATGATCTTGCAGTTGTGGGACCGAGCCCCACACCAGACTCTGCACTCAGTATGGATTCTGCTTCAGATTCTCTCTCCCTCTCCCCTTCCCTCCCCTCTCTTTTTCTCTCTCTCAATAAATGAAATCTTTTTTTAAAAATCTAACCAAGCAAGAAAAAAATTATGTATATATTAGACAGAAGAAAAATTTTAAAAAACCTAAAATATCAGGACGCCTGCGTGGCTCAGTCAGTTAAGTAGCTGCTTTTGGCTCAGGTCATTATCCCAGGACCCTGGGATAAAGCCCTGCATCGGGCTCCTTGCTTGGCAGGGAGCCTGCTACTCCACTTGCTTGTGCACTCTTTCTCTCTCTCTCTCTCTGACAAATAGATAAATAAATAAAATCTTTAAAAAACACATACACATACACACACACAAAAAAAACCCCTAAAGTATTAGGGAAATAAGATATTGCATCCATGAAATTAGAATAAAATAACTAAAAACAATGGAACTGGAAGGGAGGGGTGGAAGAATTATATGACATTAAAAAAAATTCAGTACTTTTTTCCTAGCAAGAGTTTTAAGTTCAAAAAGAGAAATTTAACTTTGGGCTAATGAGGAAAATTTATAATTGATAAAAAGCTTATATAAATCTGTAAAGCATTTCCTAATAAGACCACATCAAAAACTAATGATGTACTATACAGTGGCTAACTGAACATATAAATTAATTAATTAGTGAATTAATTAATTAAATAAAAACACTTTCTGGGAATGATTTAAAGCATACTTTCTGACACACTTTCCAATATTTTTTACTTTGATAGTATTAAATACTTATATTCTCTGATTACATTTTACAACATTCTTAATTAGCTTCAAACAGTTTAAAGTCAACTAATGACTGCCTCTAAGAAATACTATATACCAGGGTTGTCAGTAAGTGAAGTCATGTATACACATATATTGTAAACTTTGCTATAACAATACAAGATATGATTGATTACATTAATAAGGGAAGAAGAGCATTAGCCTAGGAAAAAGGGCAAGAATAGCTTTAAGATCAGGACAAGATTTAGTTAAAAGATTATGAAGAAAATATATGAATTCTAATATTACTAAAAATTAAATAACAGCAGGCAGAATTCACAATTCAGCTGGAAATCATTTTTATGAATTTGTATAGATATCTGAGTAAAGTCACAAATCACAGTACATGGGCCAGATGGTGATGAAATTAAATCACCGTGCAGAATTTAAAAGACCAAGTCATGGGAGATTTTTCTTCCATCATCTCACAAGGTAGAGATTCTTCGCCTCTAATAGAGCTAATGGGGCTTCTTCTCCATAAGAAGCCGAGCACTGAATACATCTATTTTCTTAGAGCTGGGGACTGTCAGCTGTTAGAATGCCAACATTCTCATGTGAAACAACAAAATCCTTACCTTCTTTTTACCTCAATGCCATATTCTTTTCTTCTTCTGAATTCCATGACTCAGATGTGTATCTAAATCTCTTTTTTTTTTTTTAAAGATTTTATTTCTTTGACAGACAGAGATCACAAGCAGGCAGAGGGGCAGGCAGAGAGAGAGGAGGAAGCAGGCTCCCTGCTCAGGACCCTGAGCTCATGTCCTGAGCCGAAGGCAGAGGCTTAAACCACTGAGCCACCCAGGCGCCCCTAAATCTCTCTTTTTAAATGTGCATCTAAAAATCTCTTTTCAAGACACAGATACTATATTATTGTTACTCTTATTTTCAAAACGAAAAATGGAATTATCAAATAATAAAGAGCTCTAAGAAATAAACACTAGATAAACTAAGATTTTGATAGTTTAGAAAATAGAGAAATGACCTATAAAGTAGTACAAAAATCATGAACATAATTGCTAAATACGGATTTAACAACCCCCCAAAAGGCAAAAACAAACAAACAAAACAAAACAAAACAAAAAGAAGTAATAGCCGTATCAAAAGCGAAATGGAGGGGCTCCGGGGTGGCTAAGTTGGTTAACCACCTGCCTTTGGCTCAGGTCATGATCTCGGGTCCTGCAATCAGGCTCTCTGCTCAGTGGGAAGTCTGTTTCTCCTCCTCCCGCTCATGCACGTTCTCTCACTCTGTCTCTCAAATAGCTAAATTTTTTTTTTTTTAAGGGAAATGGAGAGAATGAATGACTTAAGAAAAGATTTAAGAAAGCTAAATCCTCACCTACAGTAACAGGAAATCAATAGCTAATGTCTTAAAATAACTTAGGAAATAGCAGGAGATACAAATTCTGTAGCACCAATAAGGTAAATACTATAATAGGTAACAGAGTCAATTGTTCTTGCCTCTGGTTTTCAAGCTGTGTATACCGTCCTTTGACCAAAAAAAAATTTTTTAATAGCTTAGGCTTATTTGGCTTATGTATAAAGATTAGAGATAAATTAATATATGGAAGTATGGCTTATGGGAAAGTTCTTATTTCCAAGAAAGCTTTGTTTTGAATTTATATCATGAATTTGTTTTAAATTTATTACACTTCAAATACTTATATGCATAGGGAATTTTATAGATACAATGAGATCAACATCCATCTATTTATCAGGTTTGTTTTTTGGGCTGTTTTGTTTTGTTTTTTAGAGAGTAAGAGAGAGTGCGAGCAAAGGGTACAGAGGGAGAGGGAAAGAATCTTAAGCAGGTTCTGTGCTGAGCATAGAGCCCCAGACCAGGGCTCAATCTCACAACCCTGTGATTGACTTGAGTCAAAAATCAAGTCAGATGCTTAAAGGACTGAGTCACCCAGGTGCCCCTATTTACCAGTTTTAAAAGGATAACAATAAGTGATATACGTATTAAGAAAATGAGTGTATAGCTATTAAGAGAAAAACAAAGAAATGTATGAACATTACAAATTACATTTAAAAATATGTATGTATACACACATATACATACACACACACATACCATACATGTCTTGGCCTGATTACAAGGACTTGAGACTTCCCAGCAGGGATTATCAATTTCACTGCAAATTACAGTGTGTCAATCAGCAGTTCAAAGTAGTCACTAAGGTTACAAGCCTTTCCAGAACTTCTGTAAGCACCAGGGGCTTCTCAAGGCCATGAAGTGGATAGTGAGCACATGGTGTCAAATTTTAAGGTAGACTGTAAAAGAGGGGCCTTGAAGGACCAAGTGCAAGAACACCTCCTCTACCCAAATTTACCAAAGTAGCTTCTTGAATTGTCTTCTAAGCCCAATCCTATTTTAAAAAGGTTTTTTTGTTGTTGTTTTTCTCCAGCATTTTTGCCCATAAAGACAAATGTGACTTATCATCTCTGACATTATCTTCCTATGTTAAGTGACAGGCTTTTAGAGAACAGTGATAACTCAGTAATCTGCCTATAAATATTGCTATCTCTGCTCAAGTTTATGTATTTTATATGGCTTTGAAATAGAGGAGGGAAATAGCCTGACTCATCTACCCATTTGCTTGTCTCTTAACAAACCATAACTTTTCATTATAGCCTAATAGGTCTGAGGCGGACACACGCAGAATGACTGCATCATAACTATAGACTCCCAGTTCTAAGCTGTAAGAAACTTTGGTGTTTTATGATTGTTTTGTATGTTTGTGATTCAAAGTTTTTTTTTCCAAAGGACCCAATTCAATTGTGTAGATTTACACTAGTCCACAAACACAATGAACAAAGCATTACAAGCCATTGGTTATTATTCCTAACCAGTTATGTACTGTCCACATTTTAGTGAATTACCTAGCTCTGTTCTGCAGGATCTGAGATGGAATGGACATCCAAACCTCATGTTGATGGACATCTGAAGCCACGATAATCCAAGGATTCAAAACCTACTAGAAAACTGCAAGGAAAAACAAAACAGTTGTGTTTTACAATCAAGAACACGACCTGAGTGGAAGGAAGACCAGGCTATTTGTGGAAGTAAACACACAGCAAAGAATTACTCAGGGCCATCCCAATTATTTTTATTTTTATTTTTTTGCTTCACCAGATGTCATCTTTCTTCAGTATCTTCTGCCTAGCCACAAAGCTCTTCCTCCCCCACAAAGAGAAGGGTTAGAGGGTAAATGATGTTATCACTGTTTATAAAATCTCCTTAATTCAGCATTCAAGCAGTCCTTCTTCTCTTACATTACCCCCTAGCCCCTCTCCACTCATCTGAGGCTTTGCTAACACTTAAATGGCCTCTGTTTGCAATTGTCTTGCCTAAGTGTCTTCTCTGACTTACCAATTTGGCCCCCAAACGGGAGAAAGTGGGAAAATTAAGACACACGAAGTGATGTACCTTATCATTTAAATACAATAAGCCCACATCCATTATCCAGGTAGTTTAGGAGTATTTCTTGAGCCCATCTGAGCAAGAATGGACTAGGTCTGCTGGAGTATTAAGTCACAGGGGATAGCAAATTCTAGAAGGTGAAGCTGCTCAAATGCAGAGTATCAAAAAATACATTATGCCCTTCTAGGCATTTCAATATTGTTTACCCACAAACAAGGGTGAAATATAGTCAGTGCCAGCTGTTCAGCTTTTATTTCCACAAAAGCAAAGATTAGAAGAATAAAGACTGCCATCTCAGGTAAATGAAATACCATCTCAACTGAAGAAAAAGCCAGAAAGAGATGACTAGCTTGGCAAACTTGGCTGTTCCTTGACCCACGTTCAACCAAATCAGGTTTAATCCATAATCTGAAGTCAGCGTCAATTTAGCAATTGCTCAAGAAACTCATTCAGCTCTTGAAACAGCTTAAGAGCTCAATTCACAGAACAAACCCAAACCTCCAGGTTCATTTACAAAACACTTCTGTATACCACGCCCTGTGCTAAATAGGATCTCATCACACTTAACCTACTAGACAATTCCAACCAGGCATGCATTATTGTCCAGGCAGAGACCAAATCCTAAAGAGGGCAAGGTCACTGAGCTTAGCAGTGATAAGACAAACTGTACCCTGATCTGTCCAACTCCAAAGCCTTGCCACTCTCTTCCCTTATTCTACCTTTCTAGTATTTCTCTGAAACTACAACCATTCATTTTGCAAAGATTGATTGTGCCTCTACTGTAGTTCAGGAGCTGTAGTACAGAGTGAACTCATAGACAACAGTCTCTGCCCTCACAGAGCTGAAGTTATTGGTTAACTAACTTCTGTTCACTCCACATCAAATTATAATCTCCATGAGGGCTGAAACATTATCTTGGTTCCTGCTTAATTCCAACAATAAGAACAGACTCTGGTACATGGGTACAGTAGACAGCAATGTGGTTCAAATATCTCCATGGGGCACCTGCGTGGCTCAGTCGATCGAGTGTCTGACTCTTGGTTTTGGCTCAGCTTATGATCTCGGGGTCATGAGATCGAGCCCTCCACTGGGGTCTGTACTCAGTGCAGAGTCTGCTTGAGATTCTCCCTCTCCCTCTCCCTCTGTCCCTTCCCTCTACTCTCTCTCTTACTAAAAAAGTCTTAAGCCGGGTGGGGGACCAACTCCATCCATGACATCCTCAGCAATGGTGTAGGAAACTGATCAAAACAATTCACCAAATGGATTTTATTCCCAAACACAGTTCCTTACAATGCATTATCTTAGTGCTATACTACAAATGGCCAGTATATAAATTTTAAATAAAATCTCTAAGACATTTGTAATTTGTAATTTTTAAATGTTAAAATAATTAAATCTTAAATAAATCTTTAAGAGCTTATTTTCCCACACCAAAAAAACAAACAAAAAACACAACAGTAAGAGATAGCCACAATACCATAGCAACGAGTAAATACATATGAGAAAAAAAAAGGTTTTAAAATATTTTTATTTGCAAAAATAAAGTAAAACTAATCTGAATCAGGTTCCTTCTTCTTCCTTCTTGCCCCTTTTGAGTGAGTCCCATGCTCTGTTTTGTCTTTGCCATGCTCCGTTTGTTGTGTTAGCCACTCTTTTTCTAGCTGTTTCAGCATGTCTGCAGTGAGAAGGCCTTGCTGTACCAATCTGGAAGCCAGGGATTTCTCTCCCACACTGGGGCTGGGTGTCTCAGCAGCTTTATTCCCTAATGTTTTGGCTCCACGCATCCTTCTAGCTTGGCCCTTCACAGTTCCTGACAATCGCGACTGGTTCTCTGCTGACAAGCTCTCCAAATTCAACAGCTTTTGTGCCTCTGAAATTTTAATCAGTTTGGTGATGTTGTGTACACCATCTTGGATAATGCCATCCAATTCTTTCTGGAGGTCTCGAATAAGGCTGGCATCTGGAAACATATCTATAAACCGGTAGCTGGGAAAGAGACACATTAGGTTATAACAAGAGCTCTTCTCACAGTATTGGACTTATCTCACTGACGTAACTACATCTTGACACTGATTAATCCCAAATGTTCTGTTTTTGCAAACTCTGTCCAGTGCTTCTGATCAACCCTTATTTTGGCCCCAGCACACCTGAGCGATACTGTCATTATGAGGATAGGTCATCACTCTCATCTTAAGTGATTCTGGTATGTTCCCCCGTGGGACATGCCCCACCTTTGAAAATCACTGAGCTAGCAGAGTACCTTTCAAATACTAATGTACAAGTGAATCACCTGGAGATCTTCTTAAAATGTGGTCTGATTAAGTCTGTGGTGGGCCTGATATTCTCTCGTTCTAATAAGTTCCCAGGTAGTCCCAGTGCTTTCGGTCCAGGGACCACCATTTGTATAGCAACAGTCTAGTAAACCTTCTCACCTACCTGTCTGAACTAGAATCACAGAAGTCCCTCAGTCATTTTTAGAATGTTTATAAATAAGGCTCAACAGCCATAATGGACAATAAACATAACATAAAACATCCTGCAAAAATGTGTCTAACTTGAGAGAGCAAAAGACCATTTACTCTTAAAATCTTTGATTTCCCCTATTACTTAGAAAAACAAGAGTACGTAAAGGAAAAATGTGATACCTTAGCCACAGGTAAAGATCCAAGACATCATGGACAGCTTCTAGATCCATAAGATCTTTAATATTCTTAGGTGGAAGTAATGGCCATTTAATATATCTGCGTAACCATGAGAAGGTCAGTGGCTCATTCCTGCTATACTGCCTGGCAAACTGAAAGAAAAGAAAAGAATGGTAGAAGAATCAAAATTCACCTAGGTCTGCAGTTAGAAAGAGAAAGCACAACAAAAAATCAACTGTGGTTGTTTCAATATGCAGGCTGGTATCTTTCCCTCTTTATACTTTTCTTAATTTTTAGAACATTTAATACTTTACAAAGACACTTTTAAGGAAATAGAAGGGGAGGGTGGCTTCCTTCATTTTCCAAAACCAGGGCAATAATATGTGCATCAGAAATTGTACAAGAACTAACTTTCCAGAGCCTAGGTCTTGTTAACTTTTATGTACATTTAATGTTCTAAGTTCTGGACAGACATGGAAGACTGTCATTTCTATCCCTTCAGGCAACAGTCCTATAACTACAAGTATGAGCTGTATCTTGTTAATGTCCTCCCTTATCATAAAGAAACTCTTTGGGTTGGTTGCCTATGAGTCAATCAAACTGGTAAAAAGACTGCCTCTTCACTTGGCTGTGGTGTTTTGGCTAAGCCACCACTCTGTGCTTCAGGTTCCTCATCAATACCGTAAGACCACCACACCTCCTCCTGGAACCACAGGACACTGCTGGATAATGTGCTTGGAAAACTAAGCTGCTCCCACTCCCCAACAACACTAGGCACAATTATGCATCAGACCACAACCATATGACACAGGTATTACCTACAGCAGACAGACCACAACCATATGAGATTTCTAGAACAAGAGTTTAAAATCTTTGGCTTCAAGAATAAGCTGATTTCAAATGGTTCATTTGCTGATTAGGGAAAATTATCTCTAAATGTTTAACCTAAACAAGGCCAATACTTCCAAGAGGCAAGGCAGTTTTAGAACAACTATGGTTAAATAATGTTGTGATTTGGGGCACCTGGGTGGCTCAGTCAATTAAGCGTCTGCCTTCAGCTCAGGTCATGATCCCAGAGTTCTGGGATGAAGCCCCACATCAGGCTCTCTGCTCGGCAGGGAGCATGCTTCTCCCCCTCCCTCTCCCTCTGCCTGTCACTCCAACTGCCTGTGCTCTCATTCTCTGTCAAATAAATGAAATCTTTAAAAAAAAAAAAAAGTTATGATTTTATTAAATTCAGTCATGCATTCTACTAAGCTTAATAAGTGCCAAACAGGATAGCCATGAAGATGGAAATGTGACCATACTAACCTTTGCTAAAAGCAGGACAAGCCAAACTCAGTTTCTTTTACAAAGACAGTGGCTTTAATATTTGTGGCCACAGACTAGTAGAAACCCGGTATGTAAAAGAGTTAAGTACAGAACTGTGCAGAGAGGGGAAGAGAGAGATGCCAATCAGGTACCTCCATCCAGCAGCCAGCCCTAAAGGAGCTCCCTAGAACACTGATTCCAAACAAACATCCAGGGGGGCATTAGAGACCATCCAAAGGATTGAGCTCTTTTATAGTTCAGTAAGTAATGGTGACCAAGAAAAAAGGAAAAATCTCTAAATGTAACATGCTACCACTAACAGAACATATAAGCGACTGTTGGTCTATACCATTCCGGACCTCTTACTCCTTAGTAAAATGCTGCTGCTTCATTACAAAAGCTGTATAAAAGGGGTCAAGGCCATGGTCTTGAGCTCTATCCAGGTCAGGTTATAGCAGTTGAGACTTTGTTCCATGAACTTCAACTTTATGCCAACTAACTCCCCCATAAACATCAGCTCTAAGTAACATATTTTCTAGGTAAATACCTGGGACGTTCAATACCTCTAAGACACATTAATGGGAAAAGAGAAAGGCAAGTTGCAGAATAATTCATCACAACATTTATGGGAAAACACACCCACTCAACAAAACTAGAATTTCTATATGTATACACACACGTAGGCAAACGCAATGGAAGAGGTCTGCAGTGACACAAACTGTTAACTGTAGCTTCGTTGAAGACTGGGATTGGGGGTGGTAACCCAATTTAACCTATCTGTAGTGTTTTAACTGAGTGTAGTGAGAAAGCATTTATGTATTATTTATGTGACTGCAAAGTAATTTAGAGCATAAATTTAGAAACAGATCTGGTAGGAACACAGTTAGTATGCAGAATGCTGAGTTCTACAGAAAAGACAGCAGTGAGACTGAGTGTGAGGAGGATTCAAAGAGGAGGCCTTTGGGGGTTTAGTGAGATAGCACTCCAGCCACAGGCAATAGGGGTGAGAGGCAAGAGCTCTGCGAGCTGAGAGGACATGGCCAGGGGCTGGAAGTCCAGCTTCCACTGCCCTTCCCTGCCCCCCCTTGTCTGGGAGCATCCTGTACTCCACAGGAGGCAGAGTTTTGTATCCTTATGCAAATGAATGAAAAGAAAAGGGGCTAGAACCTTGGCACCAAAAGCGTAAGATAGCTATCCCTGACTCAGTGCCTTATAATTAGGAAAACTGAATTTCCAAAAAATATTACCCAATGCCATTAAGAAAGAAGTGTATCAGGGCATCTGGCTGGCTCAGTTGGTAGAGCCTGTTGACTCTTTATTTTTTTTAAGATTTTATTTATTTATCTGTCAAAGAGAGAGAATGAGTGCGTAAGTTGGGGAGTAGCAGGTAGAGGGAGAAGCAGGCTCGCTGCTGAGCAAGGAGTCCAATGAAGGGCTCAATACCAGGATCCTGGAAACATGACCTGAGACAAAGGCAGAAATGCAACCAAACTGAGCCACCCAGACATCCCAGAGCATATGACTCTTGATCTCAGGGCTGTGAGTTCACATCTCACGTTGGGCAAGGAGCCTACTTAAAATAAACAGACAAATAAACAAATATTAAAAAGAAGACCAAAAGAACCATTAAGAAAAAAAAAGTGTATCATTAGGCAAAGAACCAGCCCCCCCAAATTATACTTGTTTTTGTTTTAGCTTCTTCACAAAGGCTACCACATAAATCCAAATACAAAGCAACAGTTTCCCTGACCCCCAAAAAAGTGCCTGTAAGAAAAAAAGAACCACTTTATATTTAACTTCTTATATAGTATCCCATATTGAAAGATACTCTCCAATCGTTTTACTTTATATAACAAAGTGTTGTTTGGGGAAATGCATGGACTTGAAACAAGGCAAATACAAAGACAAAGGCTTACCTGTAACAATGAAGAACAGACAAAGGGCTGCTTCTTGTTGATCGGAGCTGTGCAGAAAACATACCGCACTCGGAGACTTAATGGAATATGTTGGATCAACTCTGCAGAAAATTTAAAATCATCCATGTTGCAGACAAAATACTGCCCATCAACTTGTGAAAAGTCTACAAAAATATCCTGGGACGGGGGGAAAGATACATTACTGGACTGCCTAAGTGGGCAGGAATAAAGTGCTCAAGTCTACAAAGGACAATCTCTTCAAATCTGTAAGTCTTCTAGAAAGCCCCCCTTAATCCACTGCCTTCCCAAGCCAAAAGACTTCCCCCATGGCCTTCCCAACCTGAAATACTCAGAAAATTCCTTAGGACGAGAGTCCCAGAAGATTCTGAGAGAATGTTTTTCCACCTTCAAGATAAACTTCACAGGCAGCAACGTCATAAAACAGACTACTCACTGATGCCCAGGAGGTTAACCTGTAACTGTCTGACATACCAACATTTTTAGAAAAGAAATTTTAGATTTTAGAAGAGATTTAAAAGTGAGTTTTTACTTACAATGAGATTAGAAAGTGTTGTATCAGGGAGATGGTAAGCAAACATTTCAATCTGCTCAGCAGTTGGATGAAGACCGGCTGCCTTTAGTAAAAGAAAGATCAACTCTAAGTTTTCTTTTTAAAGGACAACTTTCCTTAAGTTATTTCAAAATACTCCTATATTCGAATAGGCTAAGCTCTAGCCAAATTAGTGAAATGACAAGAATTTGAGTAAAAAAGAAAAAAGCAATATATCACTTTCCCATTTATTACCAATTAAGAAAGCTGATGATTCAGTAAAATCAACCAATTATACCCAACTGAGTACTTAGTCAATCTTTTGCAGGTATCTTAGTTGTACTCCTAAAATCTATGATGATTTGACAGAGTACCAAAACTGCTTTCCAGGGTCTCAGTTATCTTCACTGAACAAAAACGAACAAGGGAAATCAATCACTTTAGCCAAGGCAATAAAACTGACAAATACAGGAGAGAATGTCTTAACTGGAGGCCAATGATCTCTTCAACGGTATTCCAGTACCAATAAATGCCTACAGTTAAGTATACGCAGAGAGAAAGGGCATGGGAAAGAGAAAGAGCAAAGGATGAATGGAGGAAAGAAGAGACGAGTCATGGGAGGGAGGCGGAGTATGAGGAACCGAGGCACACAGGAGAAAAGTGCGGGTGTGTCATTATCAACTGCACTCTTAACAAAAGTTACAGAAATTAGTTCAACCACAGCCTTCCTCCAGGAATGTTTCCTTGCATCACCTCATTTCTACTCCCCTTTACCAGCACCCCTGAAGAATAAAACGAGCCACGTTAATTTATAAGTGAATTTTCCAAGCAACTTCAATTGTAACGGTTTGCTTAAAATACATATGCTGCTGCCTCAACTAACTGCACTAACCAAAACGGAACCTTGTCCTTACTAGCTCAAAGTTGTATCGCTTAGTACAGTTTCTGCCCCACACTCAAGGCTTCTCCCACATTCTCCCACGTTACAGACATTGTGGAGGATATGTAATATTCAAACTTCTCATAATTTTTCGGTCTGTTGACACAGCTGTGTGCCCACCTGAAGCAACTACGCCCCTCCTCGACCCATCATCAGACAGGAAGAACTAAAGGAGTATCAGGTTCACTACACTTGTTTCATCTGGACCTTTCACTTGCACACCATTCTCCGATGAAGGTATGCCTCTCCAAAGCAGTAAAGTAGAGCTTTCTTGACATGATTTTCACGGCACAAAACTTTCTTTTGCTTATTTCTATTTCCAGGGGTCAGAAGCAAGAGTCTGGAAGGTACATGAAGGAAGGAATGACTGTCCTCCACGGAGAAGTAATTAACATATTACATCTTACCTTTATAGGATCCACGGGCCTATTCAAAATTTCCTTTAATAAACTGAGGTCTTCTCGATTCATTGTTGTCACTTCTCCCTCCTTATATTTTGAACTGAATCTACCAGCTCTGCCAGCAATCTGCAAGGCCTGAGAGGTAGTAATTGGTTCTATTTCTCTCTCTCCCTTTTCATTGATAGTGGGTTTTATAAGGGAATAAAAAATAATTCTCCTTATGCTCCTGAAAGAGAAATAAAAGTACTCGCTCAGAATGCTGAATAAAAAACTCTCCATCATTCGGTGGCGGCTCCTGAGCAGACCGGTCTTCTCTCGCTCACGCACCTCGCTCCGCTTGCTCTGCAACCATGCCTGACAAACCCGATATGGCTGAGATTGAGAAATTCGATAAGTCGAAATTGAAGAAGACAGAAACACAAGAGAAAAATCCACTGCCTTCAAAAGAAACGATTGAACAGGAGAAGCAAGCGGGCGAATCGTAATGAGGCAGGCGCCGCTGATACGCACTATACATTCCACAAGCATTGCCTTCTTATTTACTTCTTTTTAGCTGTTTAACTTTTAAGATGCAAAGAGGTTGGATCAAGTTTAAATGACTATGGTCCCCTCGTTCTTAGCAAAGAATCTGAACTACTGACTGGGAAGCCAAACCTCCTATACATCGGCAGGGGAAGGAAAATAACTTGTATGCCAGCGAAGGAAGAAGCTGGGTGGACACAACTAGTGAAAACTAAGCTGGTCCAAGGTGTCTTGCCGGGCGGTAAACTGCAGTTTAGTCAGAGTGCCATTTTTTTCTTTGAATGATTTTAAGTATTGGAATGCACAATTTTTTAATACGCAAATAAAAAGTTTAAAATGTGAGAAAAAAAACCAAAAAACAAAAAACTCTCCATAATTTGGGTCATTGCAGAAATGCTCACTGCAATTCTAGTTTAGGTTAGGCTTCCTTACAATCTTGTCCACTGTTTACAAAATAAGGAAAAGAGGTTTGTCAATAATTCTTTTTCTTCCCCTTAAATAGCATTTACACATTTTTAATAAATGTGTAAATTTACTAAAATCATTAAATTGTACATTTACCAAAAAAAAATTGTCCATTTACAAGGGGTAAACTGTGGAGTACGTAAATTATCCTTCAATAAGTTACAGAAAATAACTTTTCTTTTTTTATTTTATTTATTTGAGAGAGACCAAGAGCACGAGCAGGGGGAAGAACAAAGGGAGAGGGGAGGGCCAAGCATACTCTGCGCTGAGTGCAGAGCCTGACTCAGGGCTTGATCCCAGGACCCTGAGGTCATGACCTGAGCTGAAATCAAGAGTCGCACACTAAACTAACTGAGCCACCCAGGCACCCCAAAAATAACTTTTTATTTTTTATAAGAGTAAACCACATAAAGTACTCTCAGACTGCTTTTGAAGTTGGCTGCTACCACGGGTGGCTCAGTGAGGAGTGAGTGGCATCAGACTCTTGATTGCAGCTCGGGTTGTGACCTCAGGGTTGTGAGATCAAGCCCCATGGTGGCTGTGTGGTCAGCAGGGAGTCTGCTTGCAATTCTCCTCCCTCTACTCCTCCCCTCTCACACACTCTAGTAAAAAAAACAAAACAAAAACAAAATAGCTATTAACAGCTATTAACATATATACTTATTTTTAATATACATTTATATAAATATGTGCATATTTACATAAATGTGTATTTATATTTAACATATAATAAAGCTATTAACAGCTCTGAATAGTTCTTTAATTCACAAAGGTATAACTGCCTTGATTACCCAGAGAGGACTATTTAAGCATAATACTGTTACTCCTAGAGCTAACGCCTAGCCCCACACTCACACACTTGTTGACTGAGATTGGAAGTACAATGGAATAACATAACAGGCTAGTAGTAGGGAGTATCACTCAAAACTCCTAGTGCTGTTTATTTTTTTTATTCTCTCAAGAGACATAAACAAGATCAATCTCAGATCTCTATTACAATACCCATTCTTCTAAACTTAAATGTTTGGTCATTCTAATGCCAATTAGAAAATGTTTAATTGCGATCTAACCCACTGACTATCCATGAGTATTAAAAACAAATTACTTACAAATTAAGTCCCATGCCAATTGCATCTGTAGCAACCAGGATTTTGCATGGATCATCAGGATCATTAAACTTTTTTGCTTGAGCAAGTTTGGTCCCTAAAATCAGAAGGTTTATGTTAGTTCAGCATTTTCAGTCTTTTAACACATCATACTAAGTATATCTTGGAACTCCTCATCTCCTACTCTCCATTTTTATGAATAAAACTCTTATTGTTTCTGGGTACCAGGATGGCTCAGTCAGTTAAGCATCTGACTCTTAATTTCAGCTCAGGTCATTATCTCAGAGTCCTGGGATCAAGCCTGCACTGGGCTCCACGATGAGGATGAAGTCTGCTTGGGATTCTCTCCCCGCCTCCCTCTGACCCCCTCACCCCACTGACACTCGTGCTCTCTCTCTAGGGAAAAAAAAAAAAAAGGTTTCAGGACTATAACTTCAACACAATTAACAAACTGGTATTTCATATTTTAATATTTTTGTTTTGTTTTGTTCTTAGAGAGAGCCAGGAGGGGCAGAGGGAGATGGAAAGAGAGAATCCCAAGCAAGCTCCATGGCCAGCACAGAGCCCAACATGGGGTTCCATCTCACAACCCTGAAATCATGACCAGAGTCAAAATCAAGTGTCAGATGTCTAACTGAGCCACCCAGGTGCCCCTTTAATGACTTGCTATAAAAAATTATCAACTCAATGTTTAAAATATAGCCTAACAGCAGCAGCAAGAACTATGAATTTAAAAACTTCTATTCCCCACCAAGATGAAACAGAGGAATTTATTTTATATGACCCATAATAAATTACTAGTTTATCAAGTGACATAATTCAGTACCTTTTACTAAGTTCTCTATACATAGCATGACACAAACAGCAAAAATAAGAGATTTCATATCTGTCATAATGAAAGCCAATAATTACCAGGTGGGAGACTGCCATATATAACAGCTGATTCCAATCCCCGAATTTCAATCTGTCGACTCACAGAATAAATATCATTCTTGCTAAAACAGACAATGCAGTCCCCAGGCCGAAGGTTGTCTAATGATTCTAATGCATGATCCAGCACAGAAATGGGGGTAAGCCTCTCATAGTTTCGAACCTACAATAAAGACATGATATTTTAAAGTAACACACTTAGCTTCTTGTGATTAATACATAAGTGAAAACCTGTAATGAAAAGTAGCTAAATATTGGGGTGCCTAGGTGGATCAGTTTGTTAAGCATCTGCCTTTGACTCAGGTCATGATCCCAAAATCCTGGGATCGAGCCCTGCATCAGGCTCACTGCAGCAGGGAGAATCTGCTTCTCCCTCACCCTCTGGCCCTCCTCCCTGTGTTCCCTCTAAATAAGTAAATAAATAAATAAATAAATAAATCTTTTTTTTAAAAGTAACTGACAAGTTCCAACATTTTTCAAAGGAAAGTGCAAAAAAACACATTATTTTTCATATAATAAATGTTACCATCGATTCTCATTGGTATTTCTAAACCCCTAAAATGCCATATAGCATTTCAAAAATTTTTCAAAGCACTTTTACATATATTCAATTTTCATGGCAACTTGATAACTTCAGAAGGGTTATTAATTATTATTTCCATTTTATAAAAAAGTAAAATAGAACTCATATAAAAGATCAGGTCTGATAAAGGTCCTTTCAGTTCTAGTCTTCTGCTATTTGCCTAAGAATGTAAAGCTAATGACAGCAAAGCCTAGAACCCAGATTTTCTTCTACTACATTCTAGCCTCTCCCTGAAAGCTGAACATAAAACTAAAAGCCCAATTTTTAAAAATTCCTTCATCTTATTCAAGAACTACAATAAAAAAACAAAAGAAAACCTAGGATTAAAAGGAAACCAGTTACTTTCTATGAATTTAAGAAAGTGATACAAACTATCTCTAGCAATTAGATGTATATCAAAGGTCCTAACACCAGACATCTGAGGCTCTGAAAACCATGAACTTTTGCTAAGCCTCAAACTTCCAACATTCCTGACTTAGTTAATTCTAAAGAGATCTGCTCAAACTCCAGAAAGTTTTGTCAAGAGAAGATGAAAAGTCTTCTTGTACTTTTGGAAGGCTTGGGGTATGCTGGCCATTCTGCCAGGATTTCACATCATGATATTCAACCAAATATGTATGACCCAGTCAACTGGGAGGAAATGAAGCATTCTTTTTATTTCAGTTAAGTTCCGACTGTGCCACTATCTGGGACCTACAAAGCACTGCTGGGGTACTCTAGGCTATTTGCTATGCCACCTTGAGAACAAAGCATGTAATCTAGTACCTCCACTTCCTCCCCAGTCGTGTACATAAGCTCAGTAACCAGGTCAATAGCGGCAGATTCTCCACACAAATGGATTTCTTCAGCACAGAGCCCTGTTAAATGCAAAATCAGTCATTTGTTTAAAGATATGAAATTGAATATATAATACCTTAATACAGCAAAAATGCTTTGCTTACCTATTGCTTTACAACTTTACCAAGCCTGTTCATCATCTCTTTGATACAAACCTCAAAATAAAAACTTTTTTGGGGGCGCCTGGGTGGCTCCGTGGGTTAAGCCACTGCCTTCGGCTCAGGTCATGATCTCAGGGTCCTGGGATCAAGTCCCACATCGGGCTGTCTGCTCAGCAAGGAGCCTGCTTCCTCCTCTCTCTCTGCCTGCCTCTTGCCTACTTGTGATCTCTGTCTGTCAAATAAATAAATAAAATCTTTAAAAAAAAAAAAAAAGCCTCTGCCTTCGGCTCGGGTCATGATCCCAGGGTCCTGGGATCAAGCCCCACATCGGTCTCTCTGCTCAGCAGGGAGCCTGCTTCCCCCACTCTCTCTCTCTGCCTGCCTCTCTGCCGCCTTCTAATCTGTCAAATAAATAAATAAATAAAATCTTTAAAAAAAATAAAATAAAATAAAAACTTTTTTTAATAGATTTTATTTATTTACTTGACAGACAGAGATCATAAGATAAGTAGGCAAAGAGGCAGGCAGAGAGAGAGAGAGAAGAGGAAGCAAGCTCCCTGCTGAGCAGAGAGCCCGATGTAGGGCTCGATTCCAGAACCCTGAGATTATTACCTGAGCCGAAGGCAGAGGCTTTAACCCACTGAGCCACCCAGGCGCCCCAAAATAACAACCTTCTAATGGGCAGAGATTGTCTCAGAGCTTTTAAACTGGTTTGGCCGAGGTTTTGAGTCTCTTCGAGGGTGAAACCAGCCAGGATTAGAACATGGCATTCTGATGGATAGCCCTGAATCTTATACTTACTTTTTCAAATTAGGCTCCATGGAATCACTAAGGTCTCAAAGGCTGAGGGCTGAAGGGTAAATGAGACTACAAGCTCCTTACCGCTGAGCAGATTCACTGTCATCTATTTTAAATTGCAGATTTTAATATATACGCTTTGTTTAAAGGAGTTCAGCTACTTGTTTTTAAATTTCAAAACACATGACCTACAACACAATGATCAAAAATCCACTCCAATATCAAGCAGTGGAAATGTTCATTCATGTCCATGGATCTCAAACACTCCAATTCCAGGAGCCTATCCTAAAGAATTAATTAAATAAATAAGTAAGTAAAAAGCTATGGCCACAAAAATTTTTACTGTAGCACTATCAGTAATAGAAAAAAATGTTCAACTCTGTAGGAAAAAAACAGCACAGCTCTTCAATGGAGAATAGGCAATATTAGTATGTGGTGTGAAAAAAAAGTCTATGAAATAAGAAAACTGGAAAAAAGCAAGATACAAAATAGCATATTCACAAAATACCATACTCATCACAAGGAAAAAGACTATCATAAAACACCAAAATATTAATCCTGGTTGTGTAAAGATGGTGAGATTTGGACATTTTAACTTTAATTAACTTGTTATGCTAACTTTATAGTAAGAGAACTGGACTTCCCATTATTAAAATAATAATTAGGAAATAAAAACTCACACTAGGCTAACCCTCAAAAAGAGAGGATCCTAATGACTCTATTTGGTAATGTAAAGCAGAGAAATGCATCTCCATGCAGATGTCACAAAGCACAGCTCTTAGTATTAAGACCACTAACCTAGAAGTGCTCTAGTCCAAGCCCATCCTCTGCCTGGATCTCTGATCATTTGAATTTCATCGATCACGGCCACGTCATCTACAATGAGAAGTTATCATGAGCAATGCAATCAACTTAAACAGTGTCATGAACAAATTACAGCACCACAACTCAAGCTTCGTCACCACCATCACCACCGTCGCCACTCGCTAAGCACTTCTTTCCTAGCAGGCTTGCTCTAAGTGCTTTACAATTATAACTCAACTCATCTTGGCAACAAACATATACAATAAGTATCATCATTCTAGCCATTTTACAGAAGAATAAACTGAGGCCCAGAGAAGTTAAATCTCTGGCCCAAGGTTATACAGCATGTACAGTTAATAAGCGTAAGATCTAAAAACAGGAAATTCAAACCCAGGCCATCTAGCATCTACTGGGTCCCTTTGTCTTATGAGACAGCTTGGAGAATCTGCTTCATAAGAACAAATACACCCAGTGGCGCCTGGGTAGCTCGGTTGAGTGTTTGACTCTCGATTTCAGCTCAGGATCAGGATCTCAGGGTCATGGAGTCAAGCTGTGCACTGGGCTCCACACTCAGCAGGAAGTCTGCTTCTCTCTCTCCCTCTTCCTTTGCCCCTCCCCCTATTTGTAAATGCATGCACAGGATCTCTCTAAAATAAATAAACCTTTTTTTTTAATTTTAATTTTTTAAAAAGATTTTATTTATTTATCTGACAGAGATCACAGGTAGGCAGAGAGAGAGGAAGGGAAGCAGGCTCCCTGCTGAGCAGAGATCCCAGGACCCTGGGATCATGACCCGAGCCGAAGGCAGAGGCTTTAACCCACTGAGCCACCCAGGCACGCCTAAATAAATAAACCTTTAAGAAAAAAGAAAAGAATAAACATACCCACAGGGTAGTAAAAAAGAGAAAGTATCTACACTTCCAGGAACAAGGAGTAGACAGCCCTACTACAATGAAGCTTCTCTATCACAGGAACCCAGGCAGATGTCAGGAGCAGGAAGAAGAGCAAGTGTCATTCCCTGATCTTTAACTACGCTCATTCTTAGGGGTTTTAAGCTCATCGCAACAGCAACAACTGTACCTCATTTTATTTTCTAATGCCAAAATGCTTTTGACCATATTATTTTCTTCTCTTTAAGTCATGTAAACTGTATTTTAATTTTCTTCCTCAAGTAACAAGGAGTTGAGAAGAGCACATTAAAGAAAAAAAAACTAATATGCACACAGTAACATTTAGGAAACAAAAGCAAGCAAGCACATTTTATACTGAAAAACCATCATATTAAAAATCACCTACTGCAGTTGGGTATATACAAACAAGATTAGAAACAAGGGTACAGAAGAGGGAATTCTGATTTATAAAATTCTGTGCTACCTAAATTTTTATAATGTACTACTTTTATAATACTCATTTTAAAAAAAAAAACTTCATTTACTCAGAAAAATTATTAAAACAGAAAAAGCTAACTAAAGTACATAATGTATAATCCCTATTTAATTAAATATACACACCAACAATGCACTCATAAGTATATTCATACACAACACAATCACAAACACAGAAGAAATCTGGAAAATACACACCACAGGGTTAAGGTTAATACTTGTTGATTCGGATGGGTAGGATTGGGAGGTTGTAGGGTTTTTTTTCTTCTCTTTGCATTTATTTTTGTATTTTCTATAATGAAGATATGATTGCTTAGTGGTAAGAAAAAATTAATTTTTATTTAAAATATTTTCAAAACTACTTAAATAGAAGTTCACTGAAATATGATACAATATTGAAAAACTTTTGTTTTTTTTAAAGATTTGATTTATTCATTTGTGAGAAAGAGAACATGAGCAGAGGGGAGTGGCAGAAGGAGAGGAGAAGCAGGCTCCCCACGAAGCAGGGAGCTGGGACATGGGGCTCAATCCCAGGACTCTGATCATGACCCGAACTGAAGGCAGCCGCTTAAAGGGCTGAGCCACCCAGGTGTCCATTAGTGAAAAACTTTAGGCAATCTAAATATTTTTTAATAGGGGAGGGAATGAATAATTTTAGTCATAAGATGGAATTTTAGCCACAAACTTTATATATATATTTATGATATATATGATACACATACAAATGATACATGTATAACAAGACTAGATCTAAAAACAGACTGTGGAAGAAAAAAAAGCAAGTTGTAGAACGATAATACAATATAGTAATCACATCAATGTTTTAAAAAATACATAATCCAGGGGGGCGCCTGGGTGGCTCAGTGGGTTAAGCCTCTGCCTTCAGCCCAGGTCATGATCCCAGGGTCCTGGGATCGAGCCCCACATCGGGCTCTCTGCTCAGTGGGGAGCCTGCTTCCCCCCTCTCTCTCTGCCTGCCTCTCTGCCTACTTGT